>NC_059083.1:35858877-35968056 GCF_020497125.1 Mauremys mutica
TATGAAGTCTAACTCTGAGGTCCTATTGTAATTATGCAAAGCGTGGGCCACTAATGGTGGTTTAAAACCTTGACGGCTCCCATTGACAATTGGTTGTAAATGGTTTATTGACCTGCAAACCTTCCTGTGTACGTGTGGGCCAACCCAGGAAGAATGGAAACTAGGGGTCTTACAGAGACCACGATACTGGAATCCATCTTAAATCTGGTATTTTTCCATTTAGAAGGAAGGGTGAGGACCCGGAGAGACAAAAGATTCCTGCCTTATGGCAAAGCTATAAAAGGGGGTGAAGCAGGACAAAGGGGCTGCCAGTCATGAGAAAACCCCTGCTAACCACCTAAGATGTCTGCTGGAAGTAACAAAGACCAAAGCAGGGGAAAGGATTGGGCCCAGACTGGGAAGGCGTCTAGTCTGTGAAAGAAGCTGATTGGAACACCTCTGAGGGTGAGCTATTCCCTGGAATCAGTTTCTTAATGTATTAGGCTTAGGCGTGCATGTTTTGTTTTCTTTTGCTTGGTGACTTCCTTTGTTCTGTCTGTTATTACTTGAAATCACTTATCTCCTACTTTGTATACTTAATAAAAATTACTTTTGTTTATTAATAAACCCAGAGTAAATGATTAATCCCTGGGGGCGCAAACAGCTATGCATCTCTCTACATATCCCTAGAGCCCCGAGCAGGGGTATTCTATTTGCTACCCAAGATCTATAAACCTGGGAATCCTGGATGCCCCATCATCTCAGGCATTGGCACCCTGACAGCAGGATTTTCTGGCTATGTGGACTGTCTCCTCAGGGCCTTCACTACCAGGACTCCCTGCTATCTTTGAGATACCACTGACTTCCTGATGAAACTACAATCCATTGGTGATCTTCCTGAAAACACCATCCTAGCCAGTATGGATTTTGAAGATCTCTACACCAACATTCCACACAAAGGTGGACTACAAGGAATCAGGAACAATATCCCCGATAATGTCACGCAAACTTGGTGGCTGAACTTCGTGACTTTGTCTTCGCCCACAACTATTTCATATTTGGGGATGATTTAAACCTTCAAGTCAGTAGCACTCCTTTGGGTTCCCGCATGCACCCCGAGTTTGCCAACATTTTTATGCCTTACTTAGAACAACGCTTCCTTGGCTCTTGTCCCGTAGCGCCCCTACTCTACTTGCAGTATGTTGATAATATCTTCATCATCTGGACCCATGGGAAGGAGGCCCTTATGGAATTCCATGAGGATTTCAACTATTTCCACCCCACCATCACCCTCAGCCTGGACCAGTTCACACAGGAGATCCACTTTCTGGACACTACACTGCAAATAAGCGATGGTCACAAAAACACCACCCTATACCGGAAACCTACTGACCGCTATACTTACCTACTTGCTTCCAGCTTTCATCCAGACCACATCACATGATACATTTTCTATAGCCAAGCCCTAAGATACAACCGCATTTGCTGCAATCCCTCAGACAGAGACACACACCTACAGGATCAAGCAATACCCACCTTGGGTACTGAAGAAAGAGATTGACAGAGACAAAAGTGTACCCAGATGTCACCTACTACAAGATAGGCCCAACAAAGAAAGTAACAGAATGCCACTAACCATCACCTACAGCTCCCAACTAAAACCTCTCCAGCACATCATGAAGGATCTACAACCACCCTGAAGGATGATCTCTCACTCTCACAGACCTTGGGAGACAGGCCAGTCCTCATTTAGAGACAGCCCCCCAACCTGAAGCAAATACTCACCAGCAACTACACACCACACAACAAAAACACTAACCCAGGAACCAATCCCTGCAACAAACCCCATTGCTAACTCTGTTGGCATATCTATTCAAGGTACACCATTATAGGACATAACCACATCAGCCACACCATCAGGGCTCATCCACCTGCACATCTACCAATGTGATATATGCCACCATGTGCCAGCAATGCCCCTCTGCCATGTACGTTGGCCAAACCGGACAGTCTCTATGCAAAAGAATAAATGGACACAAAGCAGACATCAAGAATTGTAACTTTCAAAAACCAGTAGGAAAGCATTTCAGTCTCCCTGGACACTCAATAACAGACTTAAAGTGGCGATTCTTCAACAAAAAAACTTAAAAATAGACTCGAATTAATTTGAAAATTTGACACTATCAGATTAGGGCTGAATAAAGACAGGGAGTGGCTGGGTCACTACAAAAAATAACTTTCCCTATGTTGATACTCACACCTTCTTGTCAACTGTTGGGAATGGGCCACTTCTACCATGATTGAATCGGCCTCGTTAGCACTGACCCCCCACTTGGTAAGGCAACTCCCATCTTTTCATGTGCTGTATATTTATACCTGCTTACTGTATTTTTCACTCCATGCATCTGATGAAGTGGGTTATAGCCCCCAAAAGCTTATGCCCAAATAAATTTGTTAGTCTCTAAGGTGACACAAGAACTCCTCATTGGTTAAATTTGGACAAGTAATTGCTGATATAACTATTGTGAATATGTTTATAGTAAATGAGGAAGGCAGAAGCAAACTAAACTAACTATTGTGGGTATGTTAATAGTAAATAAAGTAGGCAGGAACCTTCTGAACTGGTAAGATTGCCTTAGACAATCTGCAAAGTGATTGGTGTATACAAAATTTGCAAAGCTATTGGTCGTTACATACAAGACGCATAGATATTGGTAGCTAGGAAAGATGTCTATTAAATGTCTAGTGTTTGATATGAATTGGGACTGTGGTATCACCTTGCACCTAAGCCCCCTGGATCTGGGCCTGGCCAGCATGGGCAAAGAGCTGTTACATGCTTAATAAAAAAACCTTAGTGTTGAGCTGGAGTTGAAATGAGATGGGTTTTTTTTGGATCCCAGAGAAATGGATAAAGCGTTCCAGAACTGGATGAGGTGTTCTGGATAAGCCAAGTGGAAAGGTCTTGGAGGGAATCCCAACAATGGTATCAAAGTTTCCCAACACAATGAAGTCTTCTGAATGTCATCACCATGTCAGATACATATTAGAATCTTCCTCAACTCCTCCAACAAGGCTTTGTTAGTTTGGGATTGACAGATTAGCAGGTTGAATAGGAAAATCTTGAAAAAAACTCCAGATGACTTTAGTGAGGGCATAACAAAGGCCATTTTTCTACTTTTCATCTGAAAAATTTCCATCACACTCTCAGTCATGTCCGTAGGGGGTGAAGTCTTCCAGGTACAAGTCATTACCAAAACACAGTAGAGTGGGGACATTTGCTCACTTCTTTGCCACACTGATGCTCTGACTTGCTTTGGTTCTGTTCATAAATACTATACCCCCTGCAAAATTGCATCTAATTTGCTAAATCTGTTTTAACCCTTCACGGTCTAATGGAACCATTAATCACAGTGAACAAATTCAGAAGCATGGTGGACCAGTTCAGTGGTTTTAGTAAAAATAAAATAAATAAATAAACAATCCCAACAACAATATTTGCTAACCAGGGTTTTATTTGTTTAGGCTGGGCTATTCAAATATATTGAATGGAAGTTGAGTGCCTAACTCCCTTAGGATTTTTGCTTTATTTATTTTCCCAGCAACTCCTGCCTGCTTGACTTTGTTCTCTGTAGGGAACTCTTGCCTTGTTATGCACATACCAGTGACCCTCATGTGGTTCAGAGATTCTGCCCCAGAGGAGCCATCTAGAGAATGGAAATTGGTTCTCCCCTGTGATTTAGACTGTGAATATGATAAAAAGGTTCATTTGTTCCACAGATTCAGCACACCATCCAGAAGTTCATTCAATAGGAGCTTGTTTCTCTCTTCTATTCTGAAAAGACAGATACTCCTGTTATTTTTCTTCAGCGCCCTTTGACACCAGTCATTGTTATTGTTTCCATTACAAGGATGACCAAAGTGGCCCCTGGCTGAGCTTTGAGGGAACAGCATGAGAGAGTCACCAAGGGTAGGAGTTTCAAATTGCCTCAGACTCCTTTTGAAAAGCTCCTGATTTTGGAAATGCAAGTAGCCCTAACAGCCAGTGCTTCGGAAACTTGTGTATTACCCCCAAAATTAAGGTAGGCTTCTAGACTAGGAGTTTCAAAACACAGCACGTTTAGAAGGTGGCATAGGTTTCCTAGATTCATGAATTTCAAGGCCAGAAGGGACCATTATTATGATTTAGTCTGACATCTTGTATAACTAGGCTTGGAAAAATGCAATTTTTTAAAAAATATATATTTTTGATGGATAATATCAATGTTTATTTGTAAACATTTTTATCAATTTAAATTTTCACAGCTGTGGGAAATTTATGCGGGGAGGGAAGGTCAGACAATAATTATGTAATGACAGTGGACATTGAGATTAAAAAAGTTCAATTTTTATAACCCTTACAACACAAATTGTCAATGTAACACGTCAAAATATATGAATAGCCTTAAATTAAACTCAAATGAGTTCTCAAGCAACATTTTTCTTCTGTTGCCTAGCCATACATTTCTATTATCAACAGAAATATTTTTTCATTGTTTTGTGTGTGTATGGTGAAATTGATGTTTACCAACATTTACTGATAAAAAGCTGATACTTTCGAGCCTGCATATGCAGCATTCATTATAGCTAATTTTATACACATTAAGATTTGACTCTAATAAATGTTCCAGCAGCATTTTTCTACTTTGCCTATGTCTAAATTTCAATTATCAATGGCAATATTTTTCCGTTGGTTTGCGTGTGTACATTGAAATCAATGTTCACTGTCATTTACTGATTAAAAAATAAATGCTTCCAAGCATATGTATAACATATGCCAAAGAATCCCACCAAATGATTCCTGTATAACTTGTATGTGAAATATAGCAGATAGCAATGCGGGTTTAAAAAAAAAACAAAAACAGCCTAGTTTAGTGGCTAGAACGACCAACTAGGACTCAGGAGACCTACACTTTACCCAAGCTCAGCCATTCACCTGCTGTGTGACTTTGGGTAGATGGTTTCCTCCCTTTGTTTCACCATACACCCTTTATTTAGCTTGTGAGCTTGCTGGACTGGGGCAGGGCTATCTCTCACTATGTGTCTGTACAGTGTAAACAGGGCTCTAATCTCAATTGTCACCTCTAATTGCTATGGTATTACAAATCATAGCGGACATGATGGGAAATGCCCAACTGAATTGTTATTAGGCATATTGATCCCTAGATGTAGCTTCCTGTTAATGTCCTAGGATTCTAAGCAGATGTCCTCCAGTCTAAGCTCCATTATGAGTGTGCCAGACATGGCAATTTCCTGCAATATCCTTGGGATACCTTACTGGATTAAGTTTAAATATTTTGGAGGTCCATTGTATTCAATGAATGGTTTCTGTATTATTGTGGGTCAGAATTGTATGCAACCTCTCAATAGGGGAGATGTGACAGGTGTGAGAGGTAGGGGATTCAACAGACTATATTGAAAAATGTGCCAGACAAGAACAGATTTTTGAGACAAAAGTGGGGGTTATCCATGAGGACTATGTAGGGGGAGGTGAATGCAAATTCCTCACCTCCAGTTATGCAAATTCCCCACCTATGCTTATGCAAAATCCCAGCCATTTGTAGCTACACCCTGAGCAGTGAGCCATTGTCTGCTGATGACCTGTTACATGATGATAAGATCAAAGGCCCAAGATATCTAAAGGAAAGACGGAACTTTTCATGGTTGTTCTGGTTCTGAATCAGTTATGAACTTGTAACCACAGGGAAAACCCAGTTGTGGATCTGATGGACTGACACCTACCAGAGCCTGAGGCTGACCTCTGTTAGTCTTTTTAGCATGCATGTAGGCTATTTTATTATTTTTAATATGTTTTCTCCATAATGCTTTCACCCTACAATAAATGTCCTTGCTTATAAAGAACTTCATGGTAACATAACTGTGAGCCATTAAGCTGTTCATAGTCTTCGGAGAGAAAACAAAGCACTGGTACTGGCATGTTTAGGCAGTCTGCTTTCACTTTCTGTTGCTTTGTCCTCTTCCTCCTGCAGGGATGGAGAACCAGACAGAGGTGAGCGAGTTCATTTTCCTGGGCCTCACCAATCTGAGGGGTCTGCAGTGCTTTCTCTTTGCCCTCTTCCTGCTGCTTTACACGGCCAGCGTTTTGGGGAATGGAGTCATTGTGGCTGTGCTACTGGCCGAGCCCCGGCTTCACACCCCCATGTACTTCTTCCTGGGAAATCTCTCCAGCCTAGACATCTTCTACTCCACAGTCACTGTGCCCAAGATGTTGGCCGGCTTCCTCTCAGGGCACCAGACCATCTCCTTCACCAGCTGCTTGGCACAGCTCCATTTCTTCCATTTCCTGGGCAGCAGTGAGGCCATGCTGCTGGCTGTCATGGCCTATGACCGCTACGTGGCCATCTGCAACCCACTGCGCTACACACTGGTCATGAGCCCACAGGCCTGCCTGCTGCTGGCAGGAGTCACCTGGGCCACTGGCTTCCTGCATGCCCTGATGCACACGGTCATGACCTCCCGGTTGCACTTCTGTGGCCCCAACCGTATTCACCACTTCTTCTGTGACATCAAGCCCCTGCTGAGCCTGGCCTGCAGCAGCATCCGCCTCAACCTGAGCCTCCTCCACACCGTCACTGGGATTATTGGTGTGAGTCCATTCATCATCACTCTCCTCTCCTACCTCTACATCATCTCCTTCCTCTTCCTGAAGGTACGGTCACGGGAAAGCAGGAGAAAGGCCTTCTCCACTTGCACCTCCCATCTCACTGTGATAGCAATGTACTATGGGACAGTGATCTTCGCCTACACGCGTCCTTCTTCAGGAAGCTCCAAGGGAGAAGAGATGATCATCACCCTAGTGTACAGTGTCATCACCCCAGCTCTGAATCCTCTCATCTACACCCTGCGGAACAGTGAGGTGAAATACGCCACCAGGAAATTCATCACTAGAAAACTCTTCCCTGAAAGGAACTAAATCAAATGACTGCTTCTTGTTTTGAAGTGAAAAGGAGAGATGTTGACCAAAGGAATTATAATGTAGGGGATCTAGCTTCAAAATTCCATGGAAAAATAGACTATAGGTGACATTCTTGCAGTGACCAAGATGGAGATGGAAAAATGTCCTCCCAGCATTTCTTCATCTCTAATTGTTAGAAATTTGGTACATAGGTCACATTTGAATATTTATTAGTTGTAATTCTCGTTTCCTCCCATTATTCATCATAAATGAAATTTCTTTCAGTAGAAATCTCTACTCTGGCTTGTATTCACAGCTGGCAACTAAACATACAATTGTGATTGAGGTATTTTAATGTCTGTGCAGCCAGCTTAAATGAACCTAATTTTTAAAGCTCCATTGATTTGTTTCTTTTTCCCACACCCCTCTTCTTGTCACAACAATGGAGAGTTAAGATTTTTTGGATGCCCCAACTGTGCATGTAATAAACCTTGTGTGATTATTTGTGGTATCTCTCTTGGTACACTTAAGAATTGGGGATGATCTTATGAAATGTCTATATCTGTACGAAATTTCTGACAGTGGCTCAGCCCCAACTTTCCACCCCAATGTCCTTCTTCCTGGGCAAAACTTCTTCTATTACACAGTCACCACACCTAAGATGCTGGCCGGCTTCCTCTTGGGGCACCAGGCCATCTCCTTTAAGAGCTGCCTCACCCAGTTCCATTTCTTCCACTTCCTGGGCAGCAGGAAGGCCATTCTGCCGGCTGTCATGGCCTGTGACTGCTACATGGCCCTCTTTAACCTGCTGCACTACACGCTGGTCAGGAACCCACAGGCCTGCCTGTGGCTGATAGCAGCCACCTGGGCCACTTCATCTCTGAACATGCTGATGCAACAGTCATGACCTCCTGGCTGTGTTTCTAGTGCCTCAGCTGCTTCTATGACTTCCTCTGTGACATCAAGCCCCCGCTGAGCCTGGTCTGCTGCAGCACCTTCCTCAACCTGAGCCTCCTCAAAATCATCACTAGGAGCTTCTCACTGGGTTTTTTTGTCCCCAACGTCCTGCTGTACCTCTACTTAATTTCCTACCTCTGGACAATCATGGGAAATCAGGACCAATATCTTTTCTACCTACACCTCCCACCCCATGATGGTGTCTCCATGCTATGTACCAACTCCCCTGGGGTCTCCTCTGAAAGGAATATTATAGTCATCCACATATACAATGTTGTCACCCCAATTATGAACCCCATGATCTATCTCTCAGGAAGGAGGAGGTGAAATTTGCCCTGTAGAAATTGCTGAACTGAAAACTCTTCCATGAAAGAACACGAATAAAAAAAAAGACACATAAAACCCTTTAAAATTATGATTAAAACCTTTTAGTCTTTTTAGACTCCAAGATTTTGAAGTACACATTAGATTCTCCCTCTCCCCTCATTTTTCCCCCCTTCAAGGTGTCACTATAGGGCAGTGCTAAGTTTGTTTGGGTGCCCTAATATCATTTCTTGCTGTAACATGTATGCATATTGTTTAACTTTAATTTTGAATTTCCTGTGGGATTTTGTGGGGAAATTACACCTTGTAATATATTCTATCCTAAATTAAGGAGATGTTCTCTAAACCTTGACTCCATCTTAATGACTGCTGATAGTGAAACTTTGAAGAATAATGGTGAGGAAATTGCCATGAACTATGCAAAAAGATTAGTAATATATTTCCTATATGCAAAATTTCATTGTTTTAACTAGATGGGAAGTTGGAAAAAATATGATAGGGCAGAGTTAAGGTTATTTTGGTGGCTTAACTGCATTTTCATTCCTTACTATGTTTGGATTTAAGTTTAACCTTAAATTGGAAATTCTTGGGTTTTAGCACTTTATTTTGTATAATTACAACATCCCTGCAATGCATTTTACCCAAATTTCCTGGTGTAAAACATTATCTCTGTTTTAACACAGATTTTGTGTTGTACTTGCAAAGGGAATATGGCAATGGAATATATAACAGCAGCAGGCAGTCTGCACTGGACAATGAAAAACAGGTTGTAGGGGACAATCCTGGCCCTTGAACATAACGAAAAGTTGGCAATGAACTATGTAATGTGGGAGAACAATCTGTGTTAGCCACTGAAAGATTGATTCTACAAGAGAAATCACAATGGCAAAAAGGGGTGGAAGGAGCTGAACAAATATCATAGCAGGACTCTCTCATCTCTACTAATTGTGGGGCAAAATTAGATGAATTATTATTATTTATTATGATTACATTAACCCCTTTAGGCATCAAATGAGATCAGAACCCCAATGACTTGGAAAAGTGAAAAAAAAAAACAATAGTGAGAGCCAGTCCCTGCCCCCTAGAGACCTTCCAAAGTACAGTGTTTCAAAGGGAAATATGAGATTTAGGCAACCATGGGCTAGATACACTAAAGAACTTAGGTGCTTATCTGCTATGTTAGGTGCCTAAATCTCAGTATCAGGCCACACTGGGAACCACCTGTTCAGCTGCCTCAACTCTCCTGGAACCTAATTTTTTTCAGGAAAATTTGCCTAGGCACCTATGATTTGCCTCTGAGCATGAGAACTGCAGCCCCATGCAGGGCCAGCTCCAGGCACCAGTCTACCAAGCACGTGCTTGGGGCAGCACCTTGGGAGGGGGCGGCGATCGGGGTCTGTTCGTGTTGTTTTTGGTTTGGCCAGGCAGCGCTGGGGGGCGGGGACTTAGAATCATAGAATCTCAGGGTTGGAAGGGACCTCAGGAGGTCATCTAGTCCAACCCCCGGCTCAAAGCAGGACCAAACCCAACTAAATCATCCCAACCAGGGCTTTGTCAAGCCTGACCTTAAAAACCTCTAAGGAAGGAGATTCCACTACCTCCCTAGGTAACCCATTCCAGTGCTTCACCACCCTAATAGTGAAAAAGTTTTTCCTAATATCCAACCTAAACCTCCCCCTCTGCAACTTGAGACCATTACTCCTTGTTTTGTCATCTTCTACCATTGAGAACAGTCTAGATCCATCCTCTTTGGAACCCCCTTTCAGGTAGTTGAAAGCAGCTATCAAATCCCCCCTCATTCTTCTCTTCTGCAGGCTAAACAATATCAGTTCCCTCAGCCTCTCCTCATAAGTCATGTGCTCCAGCCCCCTAATCATTTTTGCTGCCCTCCGCTGGACTCTCTCCAATTTATCCACATTCTTCTTGTAGTGTGGGGCCCAAAACTGGACACAGTACTCCAGATGAGGCCTCACCAGTGCTGAATAGAGGGGAATGATCACATCCCTCGATCTGCTGGAAATGCCCCTACTTATACAACCCAAAATGCCATTAGCCTTCTTGGCAACAAGGGCACACTGTTGACTCATATTCAGCTTTTCGTCCACCGTAACCCCTAGGTCCTTTTCTGCAGAACTGCTGCCCAGCCATTCGGTCCCTAGTCTGTAGCAGTGCATGGGATTCTTCCGTCCTCAGTGCAGGACTCTGCACTTGTCCTTGTTGAACCTCATCACATTTCTTTTGGCCCAATCCTCTAATTTGTCTAGGTCCCTCTGTATCCTAGCCCTACCCTCCAGCGTATCAACCACTCCTCCAAGTTTAGTGTCATCTGCAAACTTGCTAAGGGTGCAGTCCACACCATCCTCCAGATCGTTAATGAAGATATTGAATAAAACCGGCCCCTGGACTGACCCTTGGGGCACCCCACTTGATACCGGCTGCCAACTAGACATGGAACCATTGATCACTACCCGTTGAGCCTGACCATCTAGCCAGTTTTCTATCCATCTTACCGTCCATTCATCCAGCCCATACTTTTTTACCTTGCTGGCAAGAATACTGTGGGAGACTGTATCAAAAGCTTTCCCCTGCTTTCCCCTCATCCACAGAGCCGGTTATCTCATCATAGAAGGCAATTAGGTTAGTCAGGCATGACTTGCCCTTGGTGAATCCATGCTGACTGTTCCTGATCACTTTCCCCTCCTTTAAGTGGTTCAGAATTGATTCCTTGAGGACCTGTTCCATGATTTTTCCAGGGACCGAGGTGAGACTGACTGGCCTGTAGTTCCCTGGATCTTCCTTCTTCCCTTTTTTAAAGATGGGCACTACATTAGCCTTTTTCCAGTCATCCGGGACCTTCCCTGATCGCCATGATTTTTCAAAGATAATGGCCAATGGCTCTGCAATCTCATCGGCCAACTCCTTTAGCACCCTCGGGGAGGGGGATGGGCGGTGCTCACGGTGGCAGGGCTGCACTATTTTTTTTCGCTTGGGGCGGCAAAAATGTTAGATCCGGCTCTGGCCCCATGCCAGGTGTCTGGACATCTGAGCCCCACAGTGATGCAGAAAATAGGGGAAGATAGTTGTTCCTCCATCTAACCAGCCTGAGGAGTATGATCTGGTAAGCCTGCTCAGAGCTCACCTACCAGATTAGGGTCCTACAGGCAAGTTTATACAAAACAAACAGGGGACAAGGGTGGAAACACAAGGTGGAGGAGTTTCCTTGCTAAGTTTTAGACCAGTTGTCATGGTATTCATCCAGCATGTGGGAGACCCCCAGTTGAAATCCCCCCTCTGCCTGAGTGGGAGAAAGGATATGAATAGGGATCTGTCACCTCTGAGGGGTCATGGTATATTGTGATGCTGGGCTTCTACAGTCCCTCCTATTTAAGCTGTTCCACTGTGAATAAATAATGAAAGAATCCATAGGCCAGAGAGAGAGAGAGAGAGAGAGAGAGAGACCAAGCATGAGGATGACTCTTCAGCCTGGTGATTAGAGCGCTCACTCAAGAGGTAGCAAATCTCCTACTCTCCCTCAAGTAGAGAAGGAACTTGAAATGGGGGTCTCACACATCCCACGTGAGCATCCTAACCACTGAGCTAAAAGTTATGAGGGAGCTCTTTCTCCCTCCATCCCCCCACACCCAGGCTTCTTGCAATAACACCATAGGCACCAAACACCAAGAAAGAGAGTTTGCAGCTGAGAATCCCAGCCAGAGGGAGGCACCTCCCCACATCCTGGACATAGGCGCCTATCTCTAGAAGTGGGGCGGGGCTTAGGACACAACTCTCTTCTTGGAATCTCCCTTTGGCTAGCTTAGGTGAGGAGCCACCTATCATGCTGACTTTTTAAAATTCTATTGTGAGGCATCATAAAATCATAGGACTGGAAGGGACTTTGAGAGGTCATCTAGAGCTCAAATTTTACAAGTGTATTCTCTATGCCTTTATCTAAATCACTGATGAAGATATTGAACATCGAGGTGATGCAGTTGCACAAATCCCACTGACTTTGAGTGGGATTTTGCTCCTAAATCACTTAAGATCTTTTGAAAAGCTTGTCCCTAGTTACTGAAGAAGGCAAGAAATCAGGACACAGGTTCTATTCTTGGCTCTCCCACTGGCCTGCTGTGTGACCGTGGACAAGTCACAGCCTCTATCTGTGCCTCAGTTTCCCTTTAGAAGAATTAAGGTAATGGTGCTGTCCCATCTTTCTAAAGTGCTTTATAAGGGCTGGTCTACACTAAGGGGAAAAATCGATATAAGATACGCAACTTCAGCTACGTGAATAACGTAGCTGAAGTCGAAGTATCTTATATCGATAACTTACCCGTCCTACGGCGCGGGATCGATCTCCGGGGCTCTCCATATCGACACCGCCACCGCCATTTGCGGTGGTGGAGTTCCGGAATCGATATAAGCGCGTTCGGGGATCGATATATCGCGTCTAGATGAGACGCGATATATCGATCCCTGAAAAATCGATCGCTACCCGCCGATACGGCGGGTAGTGTAGACATAGCCTCAGATGTGCATGCAGCTGTGCAGATTCCCTTGATAGCAGAGCTGTTATTCCATTAATCCGGGGTTTCCCAAACTGTGAGCTGCAGCCCAAAGATGGGCTGTGCCATAGTCTTGGGTGGTTTGCTGATGCAGACATGGGGAGGATGGGGGGGCATTGAGAAGCAGACAGCAACAGTGTGGTGGCTAGCAATGGACTCTGCCCAGAGCCGGAGGAGGTCAGCACCCCTGACGGGCAGGTGAGGGTGAAGCAGTGACGCTAGGCGATGGGTGGAGGGCGAGGAGAAGGGGCCATCCCCAAGAGGTGGCGACTCCCAGGGCAGCTGGAGGAGGCTGGATGGTTCACGGCCATTCCGGCTCTGAGTCGCCGTCCCCCGCAATCCATGGCTGCCGGGCCTCCTGGATCATCAGCCTCCCAGGCCTCCCAGGGACAATGCCGTGATTGGGTCCATCAGCAGCACAGGTGGGCCTCGGGGATAAAAATTGTGAACCCCTGCATTAAGCAGAGGTGTAGGGCTGCTCTGAACAGAGATTCAGCGCTTTCTGTTAAAAATCCTATTTCAAACACTGAATAGTATTACCAAAGCCTGAAAGGCTTTTGACCAACACATTTTCAGTTTAGGCAGAAAATAAAATTTTTCTGACATTTTATCAAAAACAAAGTCATTTTTTGTCCAAACTGTGTTAGATGGAAAACAATGACCAGCTCTAGTGCTGAGGTTGAAACAGAGCCTGGCAGGAGCCAAAGAGCCTAAAGGAATTAGGCACTGAACTCCCAAAGTGTGGTAATGGGAATTGGGCACTTGACTCCCTTTGCTGCTTTTGAAAAGTCCAGCCTACATTTCCAGCACAGAAAATAAATCAGCCCTGTAAAAATTAGATTTAAATAGCAGGTTAGATGGTCAGGGATGGTCTAAGTATATTTACTCCTCCCTCAGCATGGGGGAATGGACAAAATGACTTCTTGGGGTCCCTTCCATCACTACATTTCTATAATGCTACGTAAATAAAACCTTTGGAACATTTTCACGCAAACAGGTCTCACTCCCAAAGGGTTATAGCACAGAGATGATTAAAAATTGGGATCATAAGCAAATGAATTTCAATGGGATTTGGCCACTCAACTCCCTTGGGCTCCACTGAAAATCCCAGACATAGACAATTACTCTCAGCCTGTTTACAAATTGGATGCAAATATCTTCTAAGAAACTGATGAACAAATGTGGAAGAACTTTTGTGTTTTAATATGGCTAAATGTCAATGTATACATCTCAGAAGAAACAATGTAGGCCATGCTTACAGGCAGGGGGCTCTGTCCTGGGAAGCACTGACTTTGAAAAAGATTTTGGAGGTACAAGGTGTGGGCGAGGAGGTAATCATTAGCTCCCAGTGCAATGCTGTAGGCAAAAGGACTAATGTGATCCAGGGATGCACAAGCAGGGGAATCTCGAGTAGGAGTAGAGAGGTTATTGGCATTGGTGCAACTGCTGCTGGAATACTGTGACCAGTTCTGGTGTCCACCATTCAAGAAGGATGGTGAGAAACGGGAGAGGGTTCAAAGAAGAGCCACAAGAATGGCTAAAGGATTAGAAAACCTGCCTTATAGTGATAGACTCCAAGAGCTCAATCTGTTTAGCTTAACAAAGAGAAGGTTAAGGTGTGACGCAGAAAAAGGTACAATGTGATCCACTGAGTGGAAGTTGAAGCTAGACAAATTCAGACTGGAAATAAGATGCACATTTTTAACAGTGAGAATAATTGACCATTGGAACAATTTACCTAGGGTGATGGATTTTCCATCGCTGACAATGTTTAAATCAAGACTGGATGTTTTTCTAAAAGATCTACTCTGGGATTATTGTGGGGAAGTTCTATGGCCTGTGTTATACTGGAGATCAGACTAGATGATCACAATGGTCCCTTCTGACCTTGGAATATAGGTATCTATGAACTCCCCTACCTATAAGTTTATCACTGCTTGCCTCTGTGATGCACTGTACCTTAAAATAGCACCCATGTAACTCCCACACTCATAATTTGTATATGATTGATATTTTGTACAAAGGATGCCATGTAAGATATCCAATGAAAGGTCATGATATGTTGAAACTCATTGTTCTGTCAAAATATCTGTATCATTGTATATGGAATTATGATATTCTGCTATATGGTTGATAGGAAATATGTTGTGTCTGGGAGATGCCCACAGCTAGCTATCCGGTGGCAACAAAGGTGGTGACCCACATCCAAACAGGCATTAAGCAACCATCCCGAGCCATTGACTAGCAGGGGAATTGTAAACAAGAGGTTTACAATTCTGTAAGAGACAGTTGCGCAAGCACCTGCTCTGCTCCAGAACAGGGTGATGTGCACCCCCACTGTGAGCCTCCTGGACTCTATTCAGTTAATTGAAGAAAAAACCTTCTTCCCCATCATGCTCCCGAGAGCCTCTTTCACATCCTTGTTCCTGAGGGTGTAGATGAGAGGGTTTAGCACGGGGATCACCAGGGTATAGAACATGGACACGATTTTGCTCTGGTTGGGAACAGATATAGTGACTGGCTGGGCAGAGATGAAGAAGGCTGTCCCATAGAACAGACTCATGGCCACCATGTGGGAGGCACAGGTGAAGACGGCTTTATACCTACCTACTGCAGAGCAGGTCTTGAGAATGGTGGCGGGGATGAAGGCATAGGAGGTGAAACTATAGTGACAGCTATGATGACATTACAGAAGATGAACATCATGACCTCATTGACATGTGTGACATACATTGTAACATGAAAAGGGATGATATAACATTTTGCTTTTCACATTTTGAACTTTTCCTCCCCCTTTCTCCTTTCCTTTACTTTTTTTCAGTGGCAAAAATGGAAAATGAAGCAAAGGCGGGGGGAGAGGGGAAAGTAAGGAAAAAGAGAGGAAACCAAAAAATGAAAAACTGAAAATAAAATTTTCAATACACATTTTTTGTGAAAAATGATGAATTAATGAAAGAAATTACTTTCTGATACTTGTACATTATTTCACATTTTCACGAGTTTTCATGAAAAAATATTTACCAGTTTTTGATTAGTTCAAATGAGCATGTGAGGCTTTAGTTATCACTTAGTTTAAAGGGGGTTAGATTGAAATATAGAGTTGGCCAGTGGAGTTACAGCCTAGATTTCCGTAGACGTTCTCAATTTACACCATCCGAGTATCGGGCCCCAAACTGGAACAAAACTAAAATCTCAAAATTTCCCACAAATACCTCTTTTTGGGTCAATAAAAATATTCCATTAAGATAAAAATCTGCTTTTTTTAAATTTTATATTGTATTTTCTAAAATACAATCAATTTTGAAACAGAAAGTTTCTTTTGAAATGAAAAATTGCATTCCAATAAGGTTGAATTGGAGCTTTTGTTGAAATGCTTAGCAAATCTTGTCACAAAAATTCGTTTCCTTTTTTTCAAGGAAATTTTGAAAAAATAGACACTTTCCCATGGAAAGTTCCAATTTCAACAAAACAATATTTTATCTGAAGAAAAAATTGTTCCATGGGTAAATTTTAGATCAGCTCTACTCTAATGCTTATCTAGCCCTCATCACTGCAGTATCTGAGTGCTTCACAGTCCTTAATAGATTTGGGGACAGATTTTTAAACCAAGTGGGAATTACAAATGTGCCTCACTTCCACTGATTTCAATTTAAATAGGCACCTATGTGCTTGTAAAACCAGGATATGGGGCTTCCAGGACCCCCGAACTTGCCACTTTGCTGCCTGGCAGGTTGCTGGGCCTTTGAGCAGTTTGTGAAGAGGTGGAAACATTTTGAAAAGTCAAAACAAAATATTCTAAACAAAATTTGGGAATTCCTGCTCTGTGGGAAATTAAATTTGTTTTCTTCAACATAACTTCTCTTTTTGAAATTTCAGACTTTCCTACAGAATGTGAATTTGAGTTTCCAGGCAGTTCCACTACTGAGAAAACAAATTCAGTGGTGTGCATTCAAACTTGGCCAGTTGTGCTGGTGCATTGTGTCCACATAGCATCAGGTATTATTGGCAAAAGATGTGCGCTCATATGGGTAGGGATAGGTATCCCTGTAGACGTGCGGACTCACCCCTGCGGCACCTCCTGCTCGTCTGTTCCAGGAATTAGCTCGTTCCATCTCCAGAGCGCCCTCTGCAGGCTGGTGATCTGCCTGTCCTCTGGCCCCTGTGTCCCTCCCAGGACCCTGGTGCCTTATTAGCTGGGGTGCTGCCCCCTGGCAGTAACCCCTTTCTCTTTGGGTCTCCTCCTCTCAGGGGAACCCCCACCCTCTATCCCAGCCTTGCCTCAGTATATGGCTACTGCCAGTCATTGTCTAGCCCCCGCGCCCTGGGGCAGACTGCAGTATCAGTCTACTCATCACTGGCAAGGTTGGGTTTGGACCTGCTGCCTTGGCCTACCCCTGGGCTGCCCTCTGCAACCCCCAGCACCTGTTGGCCTTATGCTAGGCCACAGCCTGGGGCTTTCCAGGCTGGAGCTCCCCAGCTCCTCTGCCTTTCCCCAGCCCTGCTCCACTCAGGTACCCTGTCTCTAGCTCCCTGCAGCCAGACCCTTCTCCTTGTTGAGGCAGAGGGGGACTCTCTGGGCTCTGGCTCACAGCCTCTTATAGGGAGCAGCTGTGGCCTGATTGGGGCGTGGCCCAGCTGTGGCTGCTTCCCCAGTCAGCCCAGCTTTTAGAGCTGCAGCTCTCTCCAGGGCTGCTTTAAGCACCGAAGGGCAGGAGTGGGTAACCACCCAGCTACAATCCCATTGTCCTTTTCCCCACCTTCTGGCATACTATCTTGGGGGACATTTTCACAATGCATTGTGGGATACACTCACACCTCTCAGGGAAATGTTAAACAGAGAAGTACAGGTAGTCACACCCAACATCCGACTCTCAGAGTTAAATTAATCATTTCAGGGAGTAGACAAAAGTACCATTTGACCTGCTAGCCCAATCAAATCTAATCAGTCTAATTTCAAACACACTCAGAACTTTCCAGGGTCTGGCTACAGACTGAGGGTCTGATTTGCCGCTCACTCACCCTAATGTAAATCAGGAGTAACTCCACTGGAATCAATGGAGCTGATTCTGACCATTATGTAAATCAGAAAACCAGCCCCTTCCACTCCCAATATAGGTTACAATGCCTTATCTATTCCATATATACAGGAAAGACATACATTTAAAGTATAACTCCTTACTTTAAGATACTTTAAGAAATCCTGTTGGATTTTGTAGGAGGAAAATAAAAGCCACTTCTAATACATATCTCCTTGTTTGGAAATATACACTCAGCAATGTTCAATTATACAGTGCTGAGGATGCTGGGTTTTCAGATGACTTCTTCAAAATGGAGGTATCTTCCCCCACCATCCTGATTTTGATTACGATGTCTGAATCTCTCTCTGTTGGTTGAAATGCCAAGTAATTCTAGGGGGAGTGCTCTATTCTCATTTGTCCTGGGGCCCCTGGGAGGAGTTATGGGAGGGAGAGAAAAAGCCATGAGACTTTAAGAAGTCTTGTCAGAGACGGGTTATCAGTTTAGCTATTGTATATTTATCTCCAGAAGTCACGGGACAGGATGAAAAGGCATTTCTACATCTCCTGTGCTGGGGCAAAGGAACCCAACAGCATCCTCAACTTCAAATAATTTTCACAGACTGGTGAGTCACCATTCTCATGCCGTCTAGCGAAAGAGGCATCAGAGCCGAGACAATCACCATCAATGGCAAATAATATTGAAGAAGTGCCATAAGAGACACGAAGCTCAAAGGACTTTCTTAAGTATGCAGTCTTTATCCTTTTAGTTTTCCATTTTTGCCAGGAGGGATACATGCTAATATGCAAACATGCTATTAAGCATTTTGTAACAGCAGAGAATTGGGCGGAGGCAGTATTTGTGTGAATGTGTTTCAGTGTGTCTGGTTGAATTCACATGTGAATGGCCCCTACACAAGTAATTTATCAGATTTTAAAATCAGACCTAAATTAAATAATTTTATACCTTAAGGAGACCACACAGATTTGTAGATGCATAGATTTGTTCTGAGGTCCAGAAGGAGGTGAGAGGCAGATCAGTTGAAAGTCCCTGGGTGAAGATAAAAGGGTGAAAATACAGGGGTGATGTCATGGTAGGGGTCTGCTATAGATCATGAAATCAGGAAGAGGAGATGGATGTGGACGCTCTAGAACAAATAACAAAAATATCCAAAACGTAAGACCTGATAATAATGGGGGACTTTAACTACCAAGACATCCTTTGGAAAAGTAATATGACAAAACACAAAATAGTCAACATGTTCTTGGAATGTTTGGGGGACCACTTTTGTTTCAGAAGGTGGAGGAAGTAACCAGAGGAAAGGTCATTTCAGACTTGATTAGGACTAACAAGAAGGAATTGGTTGAGAATCTGAAGGCTGAAGGTAATTTGAGTGAAAGTGATCAATGATCAATTTAATAATTTTAAGGAAAGGAAGGAGTGAGAGCAGCAGAATAAGGGCAATGTACTTCAAAACTCAGAGAATGGGTAGGTAAGGTCCCATGAGAAGAAAATGTAAGGGAAAAAGGAGTTCATGGGAGTTGGAAGTTTCTCAAAGATACAGTCTTAAAGGTGCTAGAGCAAACTATCCTGATGTGGAAGAAAGATAGGAAGAATAGTCAGAGGCCAATATGGCTCCATCAGGAGCTTTTTAATGTTGTGAAAATGAAAAAGGAATAAATAAAAAAGTGGAAACAGATTGCTAAGGATGAGTACAAAGGGACAGCACAAACATGAGGGACAAAATCCGAAAGGCTAAGGCACAAAATGAGTTACATCTAGCAAGGGACATTAAAGGCACTAAGAAGAGGTCCTTTAATACTATGTTAGGAGTAAGAGAAGGACAAAGGAAAGTGTAGGTCCTCTACTTAATAGGAAAGGAGAGCCAATAACTGATAATATTAAGAAGGCTGAGGTATTTAACGGCTATTTTGCTTCAGTCTTTACTAAAAAGCTTAATGGTGACCAGATGTTTAACACAATTCATAATAACTGCAAGGGGGAAGGAACACAAGCCAAAATAAGGAAAGAACAGGTCAAAGAATATTTAGATAAGTTAAATGTATTCAACACAACAGGCCTGATGAAATTCATCCTGGGGTACTTAAGAAACTAAATGAAGCAATCTTAGAACTATTAGCGATTATCTTTGAGAACTCATGGAGGATGGGTGAGGTCCCAGAGGACTGGCGAAGGGCACACATATTTCCTGTCTTTAAAAAAAAAAAAAAAGGACGAAAGAGGACCCATGGAATTTTAGATCAGTCAGAACTTTGGTACCTGGAAAGCTACTGGAACAAATTATTAAACAATCAATGTGTAAGCTGCTGGAGGATAACAGGGTAATAAGTTATAGCCAACATGGATTTGTGAAGAACAAATCATGCCAATTCAAACTCATTTCCTTCTTTGACAGGATCATTGACCTAGTGGTTAGTGGCAAAACTGTAGAAACTATATTTCTTGAATGTTCCATTGTCATAAGCAAAGTAGGGAAATGTGGTCTAGTTGAAATTACTATAAGTTGGGTACAATACTGGAAGACTGTACTCAAAGAGTAGCAATTGGTGGTTTGCTGTCAAAATGGAGGAACATATCTAGTGGGATCCTGAAGAAGTCTGTCCTGGGTTTGGTATTATTCAGTAAAGAAAAGTACAAAGTACTATACTTCAGAGGAAAAAGTCAACTGCACAATTACAAAATGGGAAGCAAATGGCTAGATGGTAGTACTGCTGAAAAGGATCTGGGGGTATAGTGTATCACAAATTGAATATGAGCCAACAATGAGATACAGCTGTGAAAAGGGCTAATATCATTCTGGGGTGTATTGACAGGAATGTTGTATGTAAGACACAGCATGTTTAGTTTTGAGAAAAGAAGCCTGAGGGGGGGACCTGATAGCCCTTAATATATTTGAAGATGGTTATTATAAAGAAGTCGGAGAACAATTGTTGTCCATGTCCATTGAGGACAGGAAAAGAAGTAATGAGCTTAATCTGCAGCAAGAGAGATTTAGGTTAGATATTAGGAAAAACTTACAACTATAAGGCTAGTTAAGCACTGGAATAGGCATTGAAGGGAGGTTGTGGAATCTCTGTCATTGGAGGTTTTTTGAAGAACAGGTTAGGCAAATACCTCTCAGGGATGGTCTACATATACTTGGTCCTTTCTTTGTACAGGGGAATGGACTAAATGACCTTTTGAGGTCCCTTCCAGCCTTACATTTCAATGCTTCTATGATCATCTACTGATCTCTGTTTTGAGACGCTAAACTGATTGAGCTCTTTAATTCTCTCACTGTAAGGTATTTTCTCTGCCACTCAAATAATTTGTGGTTATTTTCTGCACCGACTCCAATGTTTCTACATGAATTGAGGGCAACTGTATGTTCATGAGCTCCAATTGTGATGTTGTGTCTAAAAAAGCTAATATCTTCTACCATCAGGCATTTATAGACCATGATCAAATCATGTCTTAACCATCTCTTGAATAATTTAAATAGATTGATCTCCTTTGTTAGTTTATTGTAAAACCTCTACTCATTTCTGTATCTCTTCTCTGAACACTTTTCATTTTCTCAATGTCCTTTTAGAAGTGTGCACACCAAAAGTGGACAGTTCATCTGTACTTTGCCATATACAAAGGTAATTAACCTCCTGATTCAGAGAGAGCCATTTGATGTGACCTATCTACTGCTCTCACAACAGTGGATGTGTGAACACAACTAACCTCTTTCAGGAGTGGAGGGGCAGGTTGGGCTGGGGGGGGGGCTTAGGATAGTGCTGAAATGGAGAAATGAGAGAATTCAAGAAGACCATTGAAAGATTTCCCTCCAAAAATTAACCTGCAGTACTCAGAAGAGTCGGAAAATTGCTAGCTCAGTCAGTTCAATAGGAGATGCATACCACTGAAAATCCCAACTTCAATAATCTAACATGAGGCAGAATTAACACTTCACTGGAATCAGAGAAATACAGACATCTCTGCATCTTCAGAGGATTCCCTGAACATCTTCAGGTGTTGCCCTAGATTCCAGTTGTGAGATCTCAACTGTCTTTCATCTGACCGACGAGAATCACATCTATAGTGACAATTTGTGAATTCCCTTACAACTTTGACTAACCTGTCTTAAAAAAAAAACTTCCAGTGACAGGGATTCCACAGCCTCCCTTGGAAGCCTATTCCAGAGCTCAGCTACCTTTACAGTTAGATAAAATTTCCTGATATCTAACCTAAGTCTCCCTTGCTGCAGAACCCTTTACTTCTTTTCCTACCTTCAGTGAACATGGAGAACAATCACTCACAATTCTCTTTATAGCAGTCCTTAACATATTTGAAGACTCTCATCATGTGCCCCTTCAGTCTTTTTTTCTCAAGTCTAAACGTGCCTAGTTTTTTTAACCTTTCCTCGTAGGTCAGATTTTCTAAATGTCTCATTGTTTTTGTTGTTCTTGTCTGGACTCTCTCCAATTTGTCCACAAACTTCCTAAAGTGTGGCACCCAGAACTGGACACAGTACTCCAGCTGAAGCCTCACCAGTGCCAAGAAGAGTGGGATAGTTACCTCCCATGTCTTACATACGACACTCCTGTTAATGCAACCCAGAATGATATTAGCCTTTTTGCAACTGCATCACATTGTTGATTCATATCGAATTTGTGATCCACTATAACCCCCAGATCCTTTTCATTAGTACCACCACCTAGCCAGTTGTTTCTCAGTTTGTAGTTGTACAATGAATGTTTTTCTTCCTAGGTATAGTACTTTGCAGGTTTCTTTACTGAATTTCAGTTTGCTCATTTCAGACCATTTCTCCAATTTGTCAAGATCCTTTTGATTTCTAGTCCTGTCCTCCAAAGTGCTTGTGAACTCCAAGATAGGTGGCTATCCAGCTTGATGTCATCCAAGCTGGATAGACAGGTGTGTTGGATGGTTCAGAAGCAACAAATCCTGCCTCTTTGCAGGGGGTTAGACTTGAGGCCCCTTGCGGCCCCTTTTAAACCTATGATTCACAAATGTTATAAGCATACTCCCCACTCTATTATCCAAATCTTTAATCAAAATATTGAATAGTACAAGACCCAGGACCGACCCAGACTCACAGATTTTAAGACCAGAAGGCAACATTGTGATCATCTAGTCTGACCTCCTGCACGTCACGGTCCACAGAACCTTGCCTACCCACTACTGTAATAGACCTGTAACCTTGAGTTTAGTTACTGAAGTCCTGAAATCATGATTTAAAGACTTCAAGTTATAGAGAATCCACCATTTACTCTAGTTCAGCCCTGCCATTAATCCACGCCTCATGCTCCAGAGGAAGGCGAAAACCCTCACGGTCTGCCAATCTGGCCAGGGGAAAATTCCTTCCTAATGCCAAATATGGAGATCAGTTAGAACTTGATCATGTGGGAGAAATGCACCAGCCAAACATCTGGGAAAAAATTCTCTGTAGTAACTTAGAGCCTTCCCCATCTAGTGTCCCATCTCTGGCCTTTGGAGATATTTGCTACTAGCAGTTGCATATGGGCCACGTGCCATCGTAGGCAGTCTCATCATACAATCCCCTTCATAAGTTAGGCTTTTTGTCCCCACTGCTCCCGGTGGAAGGCTGTTCCAGAACGTCACTCCTCTGATGGTTAGAAACCTTCATCTAATTTCATGCCTGAACTTGTTGATGGGCAGTTTATATCCATTTGTTCTAAGGCCTATATTGGCCCTTAACTTAAAGGCCTCCTCTCCCTCCCTAATGTTTATCCTTCTGATGTATTTATAGTAAGCCATCATATTTCTCCTCAGCCTTCATTTGGCTAGGCTAAACAAGTCAAGCTTCTTAAGTCTCCTCTCGTAAGGAAGGGTCTCCATTCCTTTGCTCATCCTAGTAGCCCTTCTCTGTACCTGTTCCAGTCTGAATTCATCTTTCTTAAACATGGGTGATCAGACTTGCACACAGTACCCCAGATGAGGTCTCATCTGTGCCTTGTATAATGGTGATTACACTTCCCTGTCTCTCCTGGAAATACTTCGCCTGATGCATCCTAGGATTGCATTAGCCTTTTTCATGGCCACATCTAGTGGTGAGCTTGAGTCGGTTCACACCGGTTCGCAGGAACCGGTTGTTAAATTTAGCAGCCCTTTTAGAACCGGTTGTTTCAGGACAACCAGTTGTATAAGGGCTTTATTTAACATAAGCTCTGGCGCAAGCTCACTTCCCCCTCCTCTCCTGCTCTGCCCCCTTCTTCTCCCCCTCCCCTGCTTCCCACGAATCAGATGTTCGCCTGAACAAGCAGCAGGCAGGCAGGTAAGCTGGGGCGCGTGGGAGAGGGGAGGTGTGGCTGGCTCAGCAGCTCCCTCAAGCACAGCTCTTGGTCCCGGAGTGTGGCTCCCTCCAGCCTGGCACCCCCCGGCCGAGCGCCCCCAGTCCCAGCCCGGTCCCGGCCCCCACTGTGCCCCCCTAGCTTCGGCTCCACAGCTCCAGCCCGGCCCCCTGTAGTGCTGGTGCTGGTTCTGGCCCCCACGGTTGCGGCTCCAGCCGGGCTTGGGCCCCGCAGCGCCGACGCTGGTCCTGGCTCTGCAACTCCAACTGGTCCCGGGCACCAGTGCTGGTTCCGGCCCGGCTGGTCCCGGGTGCCGGTGCTGGGCCCGGCCCCGTGGTTGTGGCTTTGGCGCTGGTCCTGGCGCTGCAGGTCCGGACGGTCCCGGGCGCCGGCTCTGGCCCAGCCGGTCCCCGGCGGCAGTGCTGGCTCTGGCCTGGCCGGTCCCGGGTGCTGGTGCTGGGCCCCTGCCCCGCTGCTCTAGCCTGGCCCCTGCGGTTGCGGCTCCAGCCCCGGCCCCGTGGCACTGGCACCAGTGCTGGCTCCGGCCCGGCCGGTCCGGGCGCCAGTGCTGGGCCCAGCCCCACGGTTGCAGCTCGGGCCCTGCGGTGCCGGTGCTGGTCCTGGCCCCCGCAGTTGCGGCTCAGGCCCAGCTCGGGCCCCGCAGCGGCAGTGCCAGTGCTGATCCTGGCGCCGCAGCTCTGGCCCAGCCCGGCTCGGGCCCCATGGCGCTGGTGCTGGTCCCGGTGGAGCGGCTCCAGGCAGCACTGTAAGAGAACAGGGAGGGGGTGTTGGAAGAGGGCAGGGAAGTTTGGGGAGTCGTGTGGGGGGGTGGATGGGGTTGGGCTGTCAGAGGGCAGGGAACAGGGGGATTGAATGGGGGCAATGGTCCTGGGGAGGCAGTCAGGAAGGAGCAGGGGTTGGATGAGGTGGCAGGGGTTAGTCAGGGACAGGGAGAAGGGGTGGTTGGATGGGGCAGGGGTCTCGGGGGGCAATCAGGAATGAGACGAGGGGTTGGATGGGGCAGCAGGGGGTAGTCAGGGGTCAGGGAAGGGGGGTGGATGGGGCAGGAGTTCCAGGGGGGCATCGAAGAACGCGGGGGATTGGATTGGGTAGGAGGCCCGGCGGGTGGGTGGGGTGGCCACAACCCCTTCGTGGGGTGAGGAGGAGGGAACCTGTTGTTAATATTTTGGCAGCTCATCACTGGCCACATATTGATGGGTAATAGTTATCCTGTGACTGACAAGTACACCCAGGTCTTTCTCCTAATCTGTCACTTCCAACTGATATGTCCACATTTTATAGCAAAAATCCTGTTGTTAGTCCCTAAATGCATGACTTTGCACTTTATGCTATTAAATTTCATCCCCATTTCTATTACTCCAGTTTTCAAGGTCATCCAATCTTCTTGTATGATATTATTGATGTCAAAGTCTCATTCTCCCACCTTTTTATAAATCAATGGGATCACACATGAATGGATAGAGCCTGCAATTGTCCAACTTGGCTGAAGAGATGTGCTTTGTATTACAGCTGTAAGGAATAGTGGGTTAATTTAGCTGCTAGTCTAGAAAAGATGTCTTCCAAAAGAACAACTCAAATTTTATGAGGAATTTGTTTAACTTGGATTACGAGGGGCTTATCTGCTTACAGTCAAGTCAAAGGCAGCTTTGCCATCAAATCTATGATGAAATTTTCAAAAGAACTGTGAATTAAGGATGCAAATATTATAAAAATTCAATGGGGAGTTGGGTGTCTCATTTAGAAAATCACTCACAAGGTACTTTTTTTTATCCCTTGCCATGGTAGCATTTGAGCAATTCCAAAATATTAATGATTTTATTATCACAACACCCTCTCAGTTCTGGAAATAATGTTATCTTCATTTTCAGGACTGGGAACTAAGGAGCAGAAATATTAAAGCTGAGAGTTTTCACAAGAGCTTAATGGTTAGACCCCTGATTTTTAATGATATTTAGGATCAATTTACGGATTTTGGGCATTTAGGATTAAAGGTATTGATCGGAATGGCCTCTTCTGGTCTTGGAATCTATGAATCTAGGAATCTAGGAGCCTAGTGAGATTTTGCAAAAGCATCTAGATGTCCAACACTCATTGAAATCAATGAGATTTTGGTGCCTTGGTGCTTTTGAAAATTCTACTAGGCACAGAAATACCTTCAAAAATCTGGTCCTAGGTGACTAAATCCTATTGAAATGTAATGGAGTTGAGTGCCCAATTCCCTTTCACTGCTTTGGAAATTGGAAAAGATGGGGATCGAAATGAAAATCCAGAGGTGGATAAGGAACTGGTTAAAGGGGAGACTGCAGCGGGTCGTATTGAAAGGTGATCTGTCGGGTTGGAGGGAGGTTACCAGTGGAGCTCCTCAAGGTTCGGTTTTGGGTCCGATCTTATTCAACCTATTTATCACTGACCTTGGAACCAAAAGTAGGATTGGGCTGATAAAGTTTCAGAGAGGTAGCCGTGTTAGTCTGGTTCTGTAAAAGCAGCAAAGAATCCTGTGGCACCTTATAGACTAACAGACGTTTAGCAGCATGAGCTTTCGTGGGTGAATACCCACTTCGTCGGATGCATCCACCCATGAAATGCATCCACCGGATGTATTCACCCACGTCGGATGCATCCACCGGATGTATTCACCCACGAAAGCTCATGCTGCTAAACGTCTGTTAGTCTATAAGGTGCCACAGGATTTTTTGCTGCTGATAAAGTTTGCGGATGACACAAAGTTGGGAGGTATTGCCAATTCGGAGAAGGATCGGGATATCCTCCAGGGAGATTTGGATGACCTTGTAAACTGGAGTATTATAAATAGGATGAAATTCAATAGTGAGAAGTGTAAGGTTATGCATTTAGGGATGACTAACAGGAATTTTAGTTATAAGCTGGGGACGCACCAGTTGGAAGTAACGGAAGAGGAGAAGGACCTCAGAGTCCTGGTTGATCGCAGGATGACTATGAGTCGGCAATGTGATGTGGCCGTTAAAAAAGCTAATGCGGTCTTGGGATGCATTAGGCGAGGTTTTTCTAGTAGAGATAAGGAGGTGCTAGTCCCGTTATACAAGGCGTTGGTGAGACCTCATTTGGAGTACTGTGTGCAATTTTGGTCTCCCATGTTTAAGAAGGATGAATTCAAACTGGAACGGGTACAAAGAAGGGCCACTAGAATGATCCGAGGAATGGAAAGCCTGTCATATGAAAGAAGACTTGAGGAGCTCCGTTTGTTTTCCTTAACCAAAAGAAGGTTGAGAGGAGATATGATTGCTCTCTTTAAATATATCAGAGGGATAAATACCAGGGAAGGAGAGGAATTATTTCAGCTCAGCACTAATGTGGACACGAGAACAAATGGATATAAATTGGCAGTCGGGAAGTTTAGGCTTGAAATTAGACGAAGGTTTCTAACCATCAGGGGAGTGAAATTCTGGAACAGCCTACCGAGGGAAACAGTGGGGGCGAAGGACCTCTCTGGCTTTAAGATTAAGTTTGATAAGTTTATGGAGGGAATGGTTTGATAGGATAACGTGATTTAGTCAATAGGTCAATAACGTGCCACCACTGGTAATTAGTACCGAGGGTCAATGTTGGGATATTAAAAGTCTTTTTCCTGAGTGTCTGGCTGGAGAGTCTTGCCCGCATGCTCGGGGTTCAGCTGATCGCCATATTTGGGGTCGGGAAGGAATTTTCCTCCAGGGTAGATTGGCAGTGGCCCTGGAGGTTTTTCGCCTTCCTCCGCAGCATGGGGCAGGGGTCGCTTGCTGGAGGATTATCTGCTACTTGAAGTCTTTAAATCAGGATTTGGGGACTTCAACAGCTGAGTCAAGGGAGAGAATTATTTCAGGAGTGGGTGGGTCAGCTTTTGTGGCCTGCATCTTGCGGGAGGTCAGACTAGATGATCATAATGGTCCCTTCTGATCTTAAATTCTAAGTTCTAAGTTCTATGATTCTTGGCCCCAGTGACTGGGCCAAGGCCTCACAGGGAGTCAGTGGCAGAGCTGGAAAATGAACATTGATCTGCTGAGTCTCAGAACAGGGTCTATTCCACATGACCATCCTCCCTCTTTTCATGAAGCCCGTCATTGAATCTTCTTCATTTGCCTCTTCTTTAATCCTTATCTCTTGCCTTTTCCAAAGGATTTAACAGCCATGGCGCCAGTGAGAGAGTGGAACCGCACAGCAGTCATGGAATTCATCCTGCTAGGGTTTGGAAATGGTCCAGGATGCCAGATGATCCCCTCTGTCTTGTTTCTGGTGATTTACACAATAACCGTGCTGGGAAACACCATCCTGGTCCTCATCATTAGAGTCAACTCTTGGCTTCACACCCCCATGTACTTCTTCCTCATGAACCTGTCACTCTTAGACCTCTGCTTTACCTCCACCATCGCCCCCAAAGCCATGGCAAGCTTCCTATCAGGGAGCAAAGCCATTTCCTATAACGGATGTGCCACCCAATTCTTCCTCTTCTGTCTCTTCCTCACCACCGAAACGTTCCTCCTGGCAGCGATGGCGTATGATCGATACACTGCCATCTGCAACCCACTCCTGTATCCCGTCACCATGTCCAAGTGGGTTTGCATTCAAATGGTGGTAGGGTCATATATCTGTGGCTGTGTGAACGCCATGGTGCAAACAGGCTTCACCTTTACGCTGCACTATTGTGGGCATAATGAGATCGATCATTTCTTCTGTGATGGCCCTCCCTTGATCAGTCTCTCCTGCAGTGACACGTACATCAATAATCTTGTGATGTTTACCTTATGTGGCCTCATCATAGCGAGCACTGCCTTGATTGTGCTCATCTCCTACATCTACATCATCTCCACCATCCTCCGGATTCGCTCTGCTGAGGGCAGGCACAGAGCCTTCTCCACCTGCACCTCCCACATGTTGGTTGTGACTTTATTTTATGGGACCATTGCTTTCATGTATGCCCAGCCCACTTGGTTATCTTCTCTGTACCCAAGGAGAGCAGTATCTGTGTTTTACACCTTTGTCATCCCCATGTTGAATCCCTTCATCTACAGCCTTAGGAACAAGGAAGTTAAAGAAGCTTTGAGAAGGACTATGGGCCACAAATCCTTGACAAAATGAACCTTGCATTTCGACAGAGAGAAAGAACACAGTATCTCAGCATTCTTTATAATTTGCACAAAAAACTGGAGCAACAAGAAAAAACTACAAAATTATGACACACCGTTTGATTGTGTTTTTTTCTTATTTCTTATCAGGTTATAAACGAATGAGTTTTTGAGACATGTGGGTGGACATCTAGTACAACTCATCTGTATGTCCATCTCTTTCTCTCTGACTGTCACTATCGCTTCTCTCTCTAGTTAACACTCTAATCACACTTGTGCATGTCGGTGGCTCAGGAGATCATTCAGACATAGAGACTAACAGAATTCTAATATGTCTTTATCATTTGTAGAGACCTTCGTGCTTCAGGACATGAGCCAACCACTGACTGCCTGGGCTAGGATGAATTTTTCCTCACAGTTTAGCCTATAATTTTCCTTTCTCTGAAGCAGCTGATACTGGCTACCCCTGGAGAAGGGTGCCTGGACTAGAAGAACCACAGGGCTGATGCTGCATGGCAATTTCTCTGTCAAGTGACAATATAGCATGTTAAAAACAATAAAGTATTTCCAAAGACTTCAAATCTTTGTGTATGTTTTTACATTCCTATATCTGTAGAATAGGTAGGAGCCATCTCCAAACCTGGGGGAGCTGAAATTAGTGTGCGCTACAAAAGGATTTAGGCATCTAACTGCTACTTTAGGTGCCTACATCCAACATTTCGGCACCACTGAGCTCCACAGAACCCCTGCTGCTTAACCCTGTAGGCCTTTAAAATCCCTAGGTGCCTGACTTTCCAATATTCAAGTCCCCAAGGCTCTTTAGTTTCTGCCAGTCAGCAGGTGCACGTACACCATGGTCTAAGTGTCTGGGTGCCTATCTGATCCCTAAGCCCCAATGGGTTCCTCAGAGCAGGCGTGGCACCACCTGCCTATCCTGTGGGGATTGATCTGGTAGGTGGTCTCAGAGCACACCTAAACAGACACAAAATGCTGGGGGTGGGGGCAGGTCCCTTATCACTTTTATCTCCTGGGTTGAAGTACTCACTTGGGATGTAGGAAACCTGAGTTAAGTCCCCCTCCCTGTGTGATGTGTGGTTGGTATTTGGACTTGGATTTCTAGCCTGCTAGGTGAGTGCCCTAACCGTGGGCTATGGGATATCGTAGGCTGAATGTCTCTATCTCTCCTGCAGAAGCTGTTCCACTTTGTGTGACATAATTAAATATACACCGAGCAACAAAGGGAGCGAGAATGAGTCTGTTGTGCAGCAGTTTGGGCATCCAACAGAGAGATGCTATTGGGCAAACCCTTCCTCTTATCAGGCAGAAGGGGGAAACTGAATTGGATTCATCCACAGCCTGGCTTCCTACACTAACCACTGGACTGAAGGGGAGGCCTCCCAGACCCACCCCCTGGTAGTCATAAACCTCCTGCTCAGCGGCTGAATCCTTTAGGCCCCTAAACTCACTCAGTGCCTAAATTCTCAGTGTAAATGTTCCCTAGGTGTCTATGTTTCTGCCTCTGGGCATGTGCACTGCAGCATCACTTGGGGATCTGGACACCTATCATCCGCTTGAGCCCCAGCGCAAATTCCCAGGCTGGGAGAAGGTGGGTGTTCCTCTGCCTACCTTGCTTGCAGGGCCTGATCTGGTAGGATGTATTCATAAATCCACATAAAAAAAGCAGGGGAGGGGCAGGGCCTTCCTTATAACCTTTAGCCTAGTGCTTAGGACACCTTTAGTTCTAGCCCCATGTACCCTGAGGGGCAAAGGAAGCTGAACAGGAATCTGCTACCTCTCAGATGAGGGACTGAACCACTGAGCTATGAGGTATTCAGATCTAGAGCTCCCTTAATCTCTCCTGTTGAAGCCATTCAGCTTTGGCGGAATAGACAGAATCATATGGGTGGGTGGGGAGGGGGGAAGAGAGAGACTGCACGAGAATGACTGTATATCATGGTGCTTAGTGCCCTTACCCTGAATGCAGAAGACCTTGGATCTCCCGCCCCCCCGTGATGCTTTAATTATTTATTCAAAGTGGGAATACACCAGTGGGAGAGATTGAGGGGGTCCCACATGAGAACATCCCATAGGCCAGTGGCTAGAACCTTACATGGGACATGGCAGAGCCCTGTTCAGCCCAGTTCTGTCCCTCAGGCAGATGGGGGATTTGAACCCATGGTCTCCTAGGTGAGCACACGGACCACTGGGCTAAAAGCAATGAAGGAGGGAATTCTTCCCCACCTCTTGCAAGAAACACCTTGGGTGCCACACTCCAGGCAAGGGCTCACAGCTGAGGTAGGTGCAGAACTCCCTGAAAGGGGTGGGGCTTAACACTCCCCTTCTGCTTGGCACCTCCCATTGGCTAGCTTAGGCAAGGAGCCATGCAGCATGCTAGCTTTGTGAATCTCATTCTCAGGCATCTGTCTCCCTGCATTCATTGTACGGGAAGCCTGAGCACCGAACTAAGGCTTTGTGAATCCCAGTGATTTTCAAGGCACCTAAAAGTTAGTACTTGTGACTCTGATCATCACAACATCTAAATTCCTTGTTGAATCAAGGCCTAGGTACCTAAATACCTTGATGAATCAGGGACAAAGTGCCTGAAAGTTAGACATTGCAGTACCTAAGTCCCTTCGTGGGTCAAGCCCCAAATGACTTCCATGGAGCTACATTGATTTACACCAGCTGAGGATCTGGTTTTTGCAGTATCTCAGATGCCATGGTAACTGCTGCAAAATGGTCAACAATGTGACACCTGTGTCAGGTCGTGGTCACTGTGGACCAGATCCACAGAGGGAACTTAGTCATAGGCTGGGCCAGAGGGAGGTCTCTCTGTGCTCTGCTGTGAATCAAGAGTAACTCCACTGAAGTCAATGTAGTTGTACTTTTGTAAAGCTTGTGTCAATAAAAGAAGAACAAGGCACATTCTCTGCATTTGCAAGAGGCCATGAATTTAGTGACTGGAGCTTATGAAAACACATGTGTTTTTTGATCTGGCCATGAAATGAAAATATTTTGGGCCCCATTCTGTACATTTCACGGAAGCAAAAATCCACTTACCTTCAATGGGGATTTTGGTGGTATATGACTGTAGTGGTGCCTTCCCTCAGCCCTTCCACAAATGCAGTCAGAGACCAACTGAAATGCAGCACCTGTGTCCTTTTATTGTTTGTGTCTGTTCCCACCACCTCTTATTTACAGATATCTACAGAGACCAACACTCTGGGAGACTACTACCTTCCCAGCCAGCAGGGATCTAGAGCCCACATGCTTCCCTTTCCTGTCTCCTAGCCAGCTTTATAGGGCAGGCTGGTTACCCAGCCCTGCAGGTGGATCCACTCTAGTAATTACGGTGTGGCCCCTCAGCCAGCCCAACTAATACCCTTCTTCCTCTGGAACAGGGCGAACAGGGGCCTGGCTTGTTTCTCCTAGCCAGCACCCTGTTACAATGACTCATAGGTTTGGGTGCACTTTCAGCATTTAACAGGGAGGTCCCAGGACAGTGATTACTGAGTTTCTCTCCCTTGCAAACCTGGGTAATGAAAATCTGACTGCATCACCTATTTAAATAAAGATCTAATTATGAAGGGACATACAGTCTCTCTGTTTCCAGAATGTGAAGATTTAGGGCTAGAGCCTGAAAATCGTACCCATATTCAGAAGCAGTAAGGCCCAGATCCTCAAAAGTACCGAGGCATCCAACTCCCAGTGATTTCAATGAGAGGTGGGCACGTAAATATGTTTGGAGGTCTGGGCCTTTCTCCCTTGATTAACCTTATTGGCTGCAGGGAGGCTACTCATTTAAGTGCCTGCTGTGCATTCACCATCTGGCCTTTAGTTTAGTGGGCTCTTTTTATGTTTCCGTGGTTTAAATTTTCTGATCAGCTTAAGAACAATCATGCTGCTGTTACAATCACTGTGAGATTTACCACTGATTTCTATGGGAGAACATCTAGTGCCTACTGAAAACAATATGTCGACATCCGCGTATCTTCCACTTCCAGAACTTCATTCTCTCAGCCAAGATAATCATCATCAAAAGGGTGTGTTTCTAGTAGGATTCTGCAGGGATCGGTTCTTGGTCCTGTGCTATTTAACATTTTTATTAATGACCTTGGCGAAAACTTCAAATCATCACTCATAAAGTTTGCAGATAACATAGAAATTGGAGGAATGGTAAATAATGAAGAGGACAGGTCACAGATACAAAGTGATCTGTATTGCTTGGTAAGGTGGGTGCAAGCGCATTATGCATTTTAATATGGCTAAATGTAAATGTATACATCTAGGAACAAAGAATGTAGGACTCTGTGACACTGGCAGACCAGCCAACCTGTGTATGACACGTAACAATTTAACAAGAGGCATTACAGTTGTATCAGGATAATTCACTTGTGCGTGAATTTCAAACAGATATACTAGACAAGCAGTCATTAACCCATTCATTTGTAGCAATAGAAATCAAGGGTAGATGCTAAGTGTATTTGTGTGTGTTTATCTATATCCCATTAGACGTTTTACATTGTAACCAAATTAGCTTGTAGATGCTAATTCCCTTTCATATCTTAATCGCCTTACATTATGTGTGTTGTGTATTTGGTTGTCATGGTAATAGAATCTTGTGTTGCTATGGCAACTGAGTCAGAATATTAGGGGATAGCCCAGCCTGTTTGGCTGGCTGTTGGTTAGTTCTGTGAGTAGCAATAAATGGCTGCTCCAAGGTTTACAGCCTCTGTGTCTCCAGTGATTTCTTCCTAAAGCCGTTGCCCCCAAGGATATAACAATGTATGAAACTGCATTCAGTTAACCTTAAGATCAAAGATGTGAGATAATGCAGGAAACTAATATTATCTGCATTGTCTTCAGCTTATCTATCTCTGCTATAATGAAGGACAGGCTAATTGTTTTATGGAAATGAGTGTAACTAGATTAGCTGTGTATGCATAGAAAATGGAATGTTAACTTCAAAGTGGTGGGTCAGTGTATGCTCATCAGAGAAGGATCCTCAGTCACATGCTGTGCTCAAAACACTTGGCAGCACATTTCAGCTATAAAAAATGAAACCTTGGGCCAGTTATAACTCTCTTCTTTTCATTCTTTATAAATTTTAATTAGTTTACTAAGGATTGGCTGACAGCATGATATTTGGGTAAGATCTGAAATACATATTGACCTAAGGGTAAGTTTCTGATCCTTTGGGATTGGTAGAACCTTAAGTGTGGTGCACAGGGTTTTCAATAACCTCTCACTATATTAGGTCTGTTTGCCTAGATAGGAGCCAAGGACTGGAATGCTTAAAGGGGATTGTCTTTGGCTTCCTGTTAACCAGTATAGTACTATAGAAGCTCTTTTGATACTGGTTTGGTGACTTTAATTATAGGATAAATCGCCAGTTTTGGGGGACTACTTCTTGCAGTCTGCCCTGAGCGTGGCATTCTCAGTGTGGTCCATCCAGGCAACCAGTCACAGCCACACTGACAAGATGGGGGACTGTATCCTGGGAAGCAGTGACTCTGAAAAAGGTTTGGGGGTCATGGTGGATAATTAGGTGAACATGAATTCCTGGTGTAACACTGTGTAAAGCAATCCTTGGATGCATAAACAGGGGAATCTTGATTAGGAGTAGAGAGGTCAACCTCTTATCAGGATGTTTATGCTCATTAGGTTCCAATTCCAAACTTGGAAATGATTCATTATCTATACTACTTGACACTGATCTAGGGAATTTCTGCCATTTACTCCATTGGAGGGATTACCCATAGTTTATTTCTCCATTCCACTAATGTTGGTGGAGCTCTCCTCCAAACATGAGCTATCACGGATCTGGCTACTAGCAATAATTGAGTTATCAATGAGTCCTTCCTTGGATCAGTACCAAGTTTAGGCTGCAACTATGGGTTCCATAAGTGACCTAACTTTAGTAATCTTGAAAAATATATTTATTTTCCTCCAAAATATTGGCTTCTTACTGTCCTAATATCTTAGGGCTTTCCCAGCATAAATGCAGGAAGGCTGCTATATCTCAGATATAGATGTGTTTTTAGCCTTCCTCCACAGGTTTTCCCATTGTTCCAAGTGATATCTGGTTTTAGACTCTTTCCCCCATTTTCCCATAAATGCGCTCTTGTCTTCTAGATATATGGGTAGTAATTCATTGTAATAGGGGGGTTGCACATTTCATGACTTCTCTAGGCCTACCTCATTGCATACAATAGGGGCTCCTTGCATGCCTTCATTTCCCCTACTGGCTTCTTGTTTCCCCCAATCCTCCTCCAACAGGTGTTTTTCCCCCGCCATCCTCCTTCCCCCATTCTAGCATCCCCCTTTTTCTCCCCCATTCCCTCCATGTGCGCAACCCCATTCCCACCTTTCCCCCACATTGCCTCTTAGCACTCCCCCCTAGTTATTTGTTTTCTTTCTGTCTTGCTAGCAAGTCATGCCGGGTGTCAGGATGTTAAACTATAGTGGGAAGATGGGCAGAGATGCGATGGAGTATTGTCATGATGAAAGGCTTTAATAGCACCATGTATGATCTATGGAGAATTGCAGAGGTGGTTGTCCCTATGGCAGTGCTAATCAGATGGCTGGAGCTCTATGTGTCCCAAATTTCTCCCCTTTTGGTTTTCTGATTTCCCCTAAAATCATCAGGGGATGCCTAAAACATTCCCTGAAGTTTTGGAATTGATCAGATGTGGCATTCCAAAGTTTTTGCGTTACAGACAGACAGAGAAATGCTGTTGAGTTGAGTGTGAGACCTTCAAAAACTCAGCCAACCATGGGGAAATAAGTCTCTTTGAGATGTCCTTTCCCTTAAATAATGGATCTGTCATGGTTAACATTCTGCTAAAACTTAGGCTTCCGACACTGGATTATGTAGGAATCCATGGCAACTTCCTTGCCTATGAAGTCAAAAGACTTGGGTTATGCTGGGCAAAATGGTGAGCAATTCTAAATGAAGGGATGTTTGCTGGAATTGATCTGCCCCCAACCCAATGGAGCAGAATTCTTCTCTATTCTATAATATTCTATTCTAAACTAGTACAGCTGGGTCTACTCTATTCTATTGTTGTACGGATGGGTTTATTCTATTCTATTCTAGGACTAAAAGTAAGATTTTTAAAGGTATTTAGGGGGCTAGTGGCATTTTCAAAAGAATCAAGCTGCCCTAACCCCTTTGTAATCAATGGGTTTTAGTCACCCAGGGCTTTTGAAAATCTTACTTGGTGCGTAAACGTCTTTAAAAATCTTCCCCTAATTCACTGACACCCCCTGCTGCTGCCTATGTACATCCAGGTGTCAGTTCAGTGCACTGCTCTCTGCCGTTGGGTGAACAGCTCAGCCTACACACGCAACAAGGTGTACAGACCCCTGGTAGCTATCCCATCACTGTTGCTCCTGACCTGGCTGGCAAAATCAGGGAGAAAATCATACTAATGGAGATGCTTATCCCAGGCCCCTCACTGACACCATACGTTCCCATCTTCCTGTTGAGCTGGAATGTAGAAATTTGTGGACTCTGATTGCACATTGGATGTGGAATGTAAAATGAGACCAAAATTGAACTTTGACCTTTAAGTCAGAGCTCACCAAAAGAATATCAGAATATTGAGCTATGCTCTTGGCTCAAATATGTTAAAATGGATGTGAGCGACTTGGCACGACTGTGTCTGCTTGTTCCAACCACTACACCTCACTCCCCTCCTCAAACTGCATAAGTCGAACAAGTCCCGACTCCTATGTTCAGCGATAACCACTTGATCAGACTGATCTCTCAGTGCCAGGAAGAGCACCCAGGAGTCCTGTGATTTACAGTGTTTCTGAGGCGAGATGAATACCCAGTTCATCCTCTGTGTCCTGGATATCCCCCTTTGTGTCAGCACCAGTAAACACTGCAAACGTTCCCAGCCTGTTGAGTGTGGGTGGCTAAAAACAAACATGAACCAAATGAAGCATGCTGTGAACTTGTTAATGATTCCCCTTGTGACAGGAACACCAAAGCTCTGGGGAACCGACTTCTTGATCAGACCCAGTAAAGCTCAGGGGGATTTCAGAGAGTTTTTCCTCTCAGCACCTGTTCAGATATTATACATGGGAAGGATTTCTGAGAACGTGTCATTTCTGGAACTAGGGCCACTTCACCTGCCAGTCAGAAGGGCAATGAACATCTCTAAGATGTGACTTCCCCACGCCATCCTCAATCATAAGGAGGCAGCCAGCTCTGAGATCACAGGCACAGTAGTTTTGTGAGGTAATGACTCTTATTGCAGAAAATCTGCAACATTCTATTAGTGATAGGCATTGTAACTGCAGGGGGAGGAGGTGGGTGGGTGGATCTTTGGATATAAGCTTTTATTTTTAGAGGAGCAAAAGTGAGTGAGGAGAACAGCAAACAGAGACTTCCCCTGTCTGGGCCTCATTTCCCAATTCTAAACCAGGGATAATGAAAGTGACCTCCTTTGTAAAGTGCTTTGAGATCTACATATAAAAAACACTTAAAAGACGTAAGAATTATTAAAATTGAAAAATATTATTTGTTTCCCAAAAAAGGAATCAAAATGAAAATTCCATGCAGAATTTGAAATTTGGAAAAAACCCATGTTTAAAATTGAAATGAAAACTTGGATTTCAATATCAGGGAAATACAATTTCTTTGCTTATTTAATCACATTTTTTTTCAAAAAACCAAATATTTCATTGATGTGATTTTTTGGGACTATCTAGTGAGGATCTAGCTCTCTCCCATTTAGCATCTGAGATTCCCAGGAGGAAGCGCTTTCCTTGTGATCCACAATCTTCCCTACACTGAACCCCTAGGACCCATTAGGAATCTGTGGACCATCAGAGGTGAGCCCCATAAGGGCTGCAGGAAGATGAATGGAGACAGTGGTTAGCAGAGGGCTTGTCTCAATGTGTAGACTGCTCCTCTTCACTCCCAAGGACCCCAGGACTGGCGATGACCACTGGTGGAGCTCACAAGTTCTACTGAAACAGAGTTACTCAAAAACGGGCCTGAGGGGAGAGTGGAATTTAGTAAACAAAGGGAATTACCAAGCAAGTGGTTTTTTTTGTTAAGATGGAGTTAATATTCATTTGATATCAGTAATGCAGTGGGATTATATCATAATCCTTATCATCATTGTTTCTTCTGCAGGCACATTTTGCAAGTAATAAATGGAGAAGAATCTCACCACCCCAGTAACAGAATTTGTCCTCTTGGGTCTCACTCAGAATCCTAAGCTGCAGCGATTCCTCTTTGTGATTTTCTTCATCATCTACGTGAACACTTGGCTGGGAAACTTCACCATCATCACCACCGTGATCACCGACCGCCAGCTCCACACTCCCATGTACTTCCTGCTAGCCAACTTGGCTTTCTTGGATGTCAGTGAATCATCAGTAAATGCTCCAAAATTGCTCTCAGGTCTCCTCACCCAGAGTAAAACCATCTCATTCAATGAGTGCATCCTCCAGATGTTCTTCTTCCACTTAATTGGAGGCGCTATGGTCTTTTTACTTGTGGTGATGGCTGCCGATAGGTACGTGGCCATCTATAAACCACTGAGATACATGACTATCATGAACCGGGGTGTGTGTGTGGTGTTAGTGTTAAATGCATGGCTGGGTGGATTGGTTCACTCTGCTGTTCAGCTTGGACTGCTCCTCCAGTTGCCGTTCTGTGGTCCAAATGTCCTGGACAATTTCTACTGTGATATCCCGCAAGTCATCAAACTGGCCTCCACCGACACTCACTTGGTTGAATGGCAGATGGTCTTCAATGCTGGAGTGCTGCTCATAATAATATTCATCATTCTGCTGATTTCCTACACTGTCATCTTAGTCAAGATCAGGACACATGTCATGGAAGGGAAGCGCAAGGCTCTGTCCACTTGTGGAACCCAGATTACTGTGGTGTGTTTACAATTCATTCCCAGCATCTTCATTTATGCTCGGCCTTTCAGGCAGTTCAGGCTGGACAAGGTAATATCCGTCATTTACACTGTAATCACCCCGATGCTGAACTTGATGATCTACACGTTGAGAAATGCCGAGATGAAGAAGGCCATCAGGAGACTGACGAGGAGAATGCTCTTCTCGGGGAGGGAAAGAGAGACATAATTGATCTTCCAATCTTACATTTGTGTTAAAAATCTAATTTGTGCACTGTATCAGACAGCAGATATATGTGGCACGTGAAAAGTGTGTGGAGTAAAAAGAGATCAAATACTGCACACTCAAGAGAATCTGGGCTCACAAACACATTATAGACTGAGGGCAAGAACCTCCATGTAAGTAAAAAAAGCAGTGGGTATAAATAAGACATAGCTCCATGAGGGTAAATGGGTCAGTTCCCAGCGGGAGGAAATGGGGGCATCCTTCCTAATTGGCTTCCACCTGTTGGGCTTTTGACACTGAGAATTGCTGGCTGAAATCCCTCTAAGAATGATTTCAACTAATGAGGAACTCATGAAAATCAGTTCCTTCTCCGAAAAAAGATCTGTTCAGTAAATTGTGTATCAGAACTAATGTACTGATTGTGGTGAGGAAATTACTATAAAATATTCCAGCAGGTGAATAGGCACAATCTTTTGCTTTATGGCTTATTCTTTTCTTCCTTTTACATACATACCATTTATCAACATTGATCATGTGACTTTATATCAATCAGAGTGCTTTAATAACTCTGAAATATTATTCTAAGAATTCATTGGTTTCAATTTTGTTATATAAGATTTCTATTTCTGTCTATGACTTCACAGGTTAAACTAAATTAGTCTTTGGTGGCCTTTTCTGCTAATCATGATATAAAAGTGCAGTTATAAATAGAGGAGGGAAACATTTTTTTCTTGGATTTGTTATAGTGTCCTTTTCACTGGCAATCTAGAAATAATATTATAAAATGTTTTCATATATTTTCTAGATTTTTATTTTCAAGGAAAAAAGCAACTTTCTTTCCTAAATATATTTAGATTTAAATTTTTCTACATTTCCTCCTTTTTTCTAAGAAAGAAAGAAAGAAAGAAAGAAGCAGTTATGAGATTTTTACAATATGAGGAAAACAAATAAAAATAGATGTGTTAACTTTTCCAAGAAAATTTGGCTTTTTTTCCTTTCCCAAGCAGTTCTATATTTTCAAATTTTATGTACTAAAGAAAGTTCTGTAGTGAAAAATAGTTAAAAAGGGTCTCTCTTTCCTGAAAAGATGGACCCTCCATGTGTATCAAAATTGGCTTTTCAGATCCAAAATGAATTATGACTATTTAGACTCCTGTAAGATCTCCTAACCAATGTGGCTCTAAGAGAATAGCTAGCAGCTCCTTCTGGCAGTAACATCTTAAAAAAACACTGTTAATGAATTTCAAATCAAGTACACCTGTAGATAATGAATGAAGACAACAGGAATGTAAAAAAAATAATAAAGGAATGGTTTTCAGCAGAGCTGAGTGGGGGCAGAGAATGAGGAGGATGGGGCTACAAAGGAGCACTGAGACAGGGTGTGAAGGGGACAAAAACATTTTTAAATATGTTGAAAACATTATGTATCATAAATATTTCTTTCCTGGCATGAGGATTTTAAAATAAGGTGGCTTTTTACTGATATTAGAAAATAAAGTGAAAATATTCTAATACGTTTTTGAGAATTTTTGGAGCATAAAAATAAAAAGCATAAAATCAAAATATAATTAATTCACTCTTTGAGTTTACTATTCTTCGCCTTTTTCTCTTCCTCTCTTTCATTTCTCATTAGAAAAAGGGGAGAAAATACAAAAAGATTAAAAGGGGGCAGTAGTAAAAAACCAACAAAAGAAAAAAAACTGAAAAATCAAAACCTAATCATTTTAGTCAAATATGTCACAAATATTTATTTTTAAAAGAGTAAGTTATTTTTGAAACCTTTGAAATGCAAATGTTGAAAATTTTTGTGAAATATTTTGTCTATAACTAGGTTAAAAAGAATTAGATACATTCATAGAGGATATGTCCATCAATGGCTATTAGCTAAGATGGTCAGGGATGCAACCTCATGCTCTGGGTGTCTCTAAGCTAGACTGCAAGATGCTGGGAGTGGACAACAGGGAATGGACCACTTGATAATTGCCATGTCCTGTTCATTTCCTTTGGGGCATCTGGCATTTGCCACTACTGAAGAACAGGATACTACGCTAGATCCACCATTGGTCTGACCTAGTATGGTAGTTCTTATATTTATAACTTTTAAGGAGTTAAATTGTTGTTTGACTGTGAAAATTTATTAAGCAAAGAAAGGCCTCTTCTTAGTCAACCGATCTGCAATCCAGGTGTATCAGTGATTTTCAGTGGGACTTGTGCTAATAAAATCTTAGAATCATAGAATCATAGAATATCAGGGGTGGAAGGGACCTCAGGAGGTCATCTAGTCCAACCCCCTGCTCAAAGCAGGACCAATCCCCCACTAAATCATCCCAGCCAGGGCTTTGTCAAGCCTGACCTTAAAAACCTCCGAGGAAGGAGATTCCACCACCTCCCTAGGTAACCCATTCCAGTGCTTCACCACCCTCTTAATGAAAAAGTTTTTTCCTAATATCCAACCTAAACCTCCCCCACTGCAATTTGAGTCCATCACTCCTTGTTCTGTCATCTGCTAGCACTGAGAACAGGTAGTTGAAAGCAGCTATCAAATCCTTCCTCACTCTTCTCTTCTGCAGACCAAATAATCCCATTTCCCTCAGCCTCTCCTCATAAGTCATGTGCTCCAGCCCCCTAATCATTTTTGTTGTCCTCTGCTGGATTTTTTCCAATTTTTCCACATCCTTCTTCTAGTGTGGGGCCCAAAACTGGACACAGTACTTCAGATAAGGCATCACCAATGTTGAATAGAGGAGAATGATCACATCCCTCGATCTGCTGGTAATGCCCCTACTTATACAGCCCAAAATGCCATTAGCCTTCTTGGCAACAAGGGCACACTGTTGACTCATATCCAGCTTCTCATCCACTGTAACCCCTAGGTCCTTTTCTGCAGAACTGCTGCCTAGCCATTCAGTCCCTAGTCTGTAGCAGTGCTTGGGATTCTTCCGTCCTAAATGAAGGACTCTGCACTTGTCCTTGTTGAACCTCATCAGATTTCTTTTGGCCCAATCCTCCAATTTGTCTAGGTCCCTCTGTATACTATCCGTAACCTCCAGCATATCTACCACTCCTCCCAGTTTAGTGTTATCTGCAAACTTGCTGAGGGTGCAGTCCACGCCATTCTCCAGATTATTAATGAAGATATTGAACAAAACCAGCCCCTGGACTGACCCTTGGGGCACTCCACTTGATACCATCTGCCAGCTAGACATAGAGCCACTGATCACTACCTGTTGAGCCCGACGATCTAGCCAGCTTCTGTCCACCTTATAGTCCATTCATCCAGCCCATACTTCTTTAACTTGCTGGCAAGTATACTGTGGGAGACCATATCAAAAGCTTTGCTAAAGTCAAGGAATAACACATCCACTGCTTTCCCCTCATCCACAGAGCCAGTTATCTCATCACAGAAGGCAATTAGGTTAGTGAGGCATGACTTGCCCTTGGTGAATCCATGCTGACTGTTCCTGATCACTTTTCTCTTCAGGATTGATTCCTTGAGGACCTGCTCCCTCCATGATTTTTCCAGGGACTGAGGTGAGGCTGACTGGCCTGTAGCCATTGATCAATACCCATTGAGCCTGTTAAGTGCTTTCAAAATTCCATGTTTATCTGCTGTAGTGATGAAGACCATATAGTTAGCACCTACATAGATAAATAAATAGAGAACCTTGGAGAACAGTATAGCTGGTGTAAAGCCCAAGACGTCAACCAATTTAGATTCTGTTGCAAAACAATTCTAAAGTGAAGGGACCTTTACTGGAATTGGCCTGCCCACAACCTTCCAGGTTAGAAATCTTTTCTAGTCTATCTTATTCTGTTCTAAACTAGTACATTTATGTCTATTCTGTTCTATTATAAACTAGCAGAGGTGGGTCTATTCTATTATATTCAAAGCACAAATAAGGATGTTATCAGAGTTGATACTGATCTATTCAGTAAAATTAGGAAATAGAATATTCCAATTGAGATGTTTTATACTAGGTGCCTCACAATAAATTACCATGTTCCTTTTCAGCTGGAATGTTGAAATTTGGGAACCCTGATTGGCTGCTGAGTCCAAAATGAGGCCAAATTTGAATTTGACCATTCAGTCAGAGATCATTGAAAAGTCATCAGTATTTTCATTTCCCCATCAACTCACTTTCTGGAACTGGCCTAAACCCAAGAAATCCAGACTAATTTTCTACAGTTCTAACCCTTTGATCAGATTTATATCTCACAGTGAGGAAGAGAACCCAGGAGTCATGGGATTTATACTACTGCTGGGTATAAAAGGTAGGTGGGCAGTTTTTCTAATATTGGCTTGGGTTCTTAGAGGAGTCTAAGTGAGTTAGGAGGAGAACAGCCCACAGAGCATTTACTTCTAAAACTATCAAAGATATTTGTAAGACTAGCCCTGTCTGACAAGGCTTTTCCTTAGACAGGAGTGCTATGCTGCTCTGATCTGTAAGATGTTAACTCTGGAGCAGACTGGAGCCAGGAAGTGAAAACTGGAAAAAGCCCAGGGAAGTGCCCCTATCTGTAGATGAAACCTGAGTGAGATTCTCTTCACCCACCTGCCTTATTCTACTCTGAAAATCCAAGACCAAGAGTGGATGTGAGTTATGGAGGGTCCCAGAAGTTGTCCATAGCGGGGTACAAATTGAACCCAAATCCCCAGAAGCCAGTGATTTACCCACAAAGCCATCCTCCCTCTCTCCCCATAGTAACAGAGCACTGTCCTTTAAGGATGAGATTTTTCGTGCTGGTTAATGTGCTTTGCAGGAAACAAAATATCCTGCCGAAATTGAGGTTTTCTCAAAACCCAAATGCTGGGGAGGAAAATCTCTTATTCCATTTTTTATACCAGAAACTTTGAACTGGACATTTCCTTTCTTACTTTTTCAAGTGTAAGAAAAGTAAGCAAAAGTGTTTCCCCACTCCCTGCCACATACCACTTTCTCAGATATTTTTATTTTCCTTTCATTTTTACCTTTGGAGAAAATGAGGTAAAAGAAAAAAAGAGGGAGAAAACTGGGTCATGGGGAGATTGAAAGTGGCATAGCCAAGCAAAGAGTGCACTGGGGTGGAACTCAGAAAAGCTGTCTTCTAGTCCTGGCTCTGCAAGTTGTCTGCCAGTTAATTGGACAACTCACTTCTCCTCTTTCTCCTTCAGTTTTCTCATCTGTAAAACTGGGATGATGATAGTGTCCTCTGCTGTAAGGTGCTTTGAGATGGAGGAAAAGCTCTATAAAGAGGTAAGTATTATTAAAATTGAAAAAGATTTTGTGTTGCTTCCCAGAAAAAGGAAACAAAGTGAAAATTGCAATTAGAACTTTGATATTTGAAAAAAAATGGTTAAAATTGAAATGAAAACTTGGATTTGAATAGCAGTGAAATCCAAAGTTTCATTTTCTTTGCTTTAGAAAATAAACCATTTTTAAAACAAAAACAAAACAAATATTTTATTGGTGTGTTTTGTTTTAAAAAATGACTCTTTCCATCAGCTTTAGAGATTTTCAAAAATGCTAATGGGAGTTCAGCATCCATAATTCAAGGCAGCTTTGAATGTTTCACTTTAGATGCATGCCTGGAAACCTTTATGTGTTTTCCAATGCTAATGTTTAAAGTTCAGCACCGGAATCCATTGGCACCGAAATACAGCAACCTGATTTTTCAGAGATATTGAGCACATGCTATTCCTGCTGAAGTCAATCAGACTAAATTCCTTCTCTTTTTGTAGCCCCGAGAAAATGCCAAAGGGGTCAAAGGCCATCACTGTGTTAAAGTAGGTTACAGGTGTTCAGTACCTCTGATAACCAGGCCATGAATTGGGCATCTGAAGCCTCAAAATTGGTAGTTCTTAAATTTTGCATTCCATCTCCCCTCCAATCTAGTGGGAATCTAGGTGGGATCTCCCTTCCATTTAACATCTCTGACCTCTATGTTGAGAAGCCTTGGGCTCTGAGAATCACCACCTAAGCATGCTCTCTCCACATCCACATTCTTCCCAACCCTGAACTTCTAGGTCCCCATCAGGAATCTGTGGAGCATGGGAGGTCTTCACCATCAGGGCTGCAGGATGGTTAATGGTGACAATGGCTGGCTGAGGGCTTGTTTGGGTGAGTAGTCCACTCCCAAGGACCCCAGAACTGGAGACAATCACTGGTGGAGCTCATAAGTTTCACTGAAGAAGAGTTATGCACTATTGGGGCTGAGGACACCGTGTGGAATTTAGCAAATAAAGGTAATTCCCAAACATATATTTTTAAAGGTGGAATTTAATATTAATTTAATATCAGTAATGTACCGGGATTATATCATAATTATTATCATCACTCTTCCCTCTGCAGGCACACTTTGAAGCTAATAAATGGAGAAGAACCTCACCATCCCAGTGACAGAGAATGTTCTCTGGGGCCTCACCGAAAGTTCTGAGCTGCAGTGATTCCTCTTTATGGTTTTTTTTTCATAGTCTATGTGAGCACTTGGATGGGAAATTTCATCATCATCACAATCATGATCACTGACCACCAGCTCCACACTGTGATACATCCACACTGTACTTCCTGAACAGATCTTCACTCCCTGTGTATCAGAATTCGGTTTTCAGATCCAAAAGTGAATGATAACTATCTATAGTCCTGTAAGCGGTGCTTAATTTGTGCCAGGGCTTGCCAGGGCTGAGCCCCAGCACTCTATGCTTGTCAATTCATAGCCCCGGCACCTCTGGGATTGCTGTATCAGTTATGAATGTAAAAAAATTGCTTGAGTCCCGGCACCTCTTTCATTACAAATTAAGCACTGCCTATTAAGATCTCCTGAACCAACACTGCTCTGAGAAAATAGTGACAAGCTAGTTCTGACAGTAATATCTTTAAAAAAAATCAGGGAATTTCAGATCAGTTACACCTAGATATAATGGATGAAGTCAATGGGAATATTAAAAAAAATATAAAGAACTGGTATTTAGGGTGACCAGATAGCGAATGTGAAAAATCGGGACTGGGGTGGGGAGGTAATAGGAGCCTATATAAGAAAAAGACCCCAAAATTGGGACCATCCCTATAAAATCGGGACATCTGGTCTCCCTAATGGTATTCAACAGAGGTGAGTAGGGACAGAGAGTGATGAGGGCGGGGCTGCCCTGGCATCCTTGAGAGCAGCATGTGATGGGTACAGGGTTGCACAGGGGTCACTGAAAGCAGCGTCTGAAAAGGATGTGGTTGTACAGGGCTCACGGAAGAGAGAGGTTGAAGGATAAGAGGATGCCCAGTGTTAAAGTTGGGCAGAGTGCTATAAGGACACCTCACTCTTTTTCCCTTGCCCAGTGACTATCCACTGTCATCATGAATGACTGTGAATTGCCAATATGAATGGCAATATCTAGTCTTCGCCTGGGTGATAGTGAGTATTGCTCTACCGCTTGGTTGATGATGTGGTCACCTGAGATGGGGGAGACACAAGGTCATGTTCCTGCTCTATTGGAAGTTTAATTATTTATAAAAATAAATATTGAACAGCTTCAATAGGCGAGACAGAGAAGTACTCAGCCCAGACTATCCCATAGCCCAGTGTCAGGGTGTTTTCCTATAATGGGGGAGACCCTCATTCAATTCCTTTATTCTCATTAGATGGGCATTGAGGGGGAATGAATCCAGGTGTCTTACATTTTTTATGATTGCCATGCTGCCACTGGGTAAGGCTTATGAGGGAGCACCCTACCACTACCACCATGCTGTTTGCCTTCTGTGGTTTTGGAAATATTTCCTTTGCTTTTGGCAAAATGCCTGAAAGTCTAAACAAAATTTCTCAGGTTGATACAGAATGAAACACTTTGCTTTGACATTACCAATGTGTCAGTTTGTTTCGAGGTCAAAACTTCTTGGACTTTTCAATCACCAAAATGTTTTTTTTAAATGTTATTTTCTGTTTGACCTGAAACTGAACATTAATTTCAAATTTGTAAACAGCCAGTGAACCAAAAAAGTGCATTATTCACCCAACTCTACATGTAATGACTTGGCATGGTCAGAATCCAACAGGTTAGGTTTCTATTCTATTCTATTCTATTCTATTCTATTCTATTTTAAGCACTAAAAAGGCTCCCATCACTGTTGTTACTGAAAAAGCAACAAAGACTCCTGTGGCACCTTATAGACTAACAGACGTTTTGGAGCATGAGCTTTCATGGGTGGCTGCTGAGCCTCAGTATTGACATTTCAGGTCTCTGATTGTATATTGGCTGCTGAGCCCGAAAGCAGACAAACTTTGAACTTTGATCTTTTTGAATCATATCTCACCAAATGTTACCAGTTCTTCAGTAAAGCTCTTGGACAATATATGTCAAAGGGGCCCATGAGGGATCCAGAAATACAATTACCCGCTGCTCTAATCGTTGAGATCATTCCCTATCCAGAATTGACATGGAACCGAGAAGCCCTGAATTTTTTTCACTCCTTGTTTAGTTCTATCCTTCTCAGTGCCAGGAACAAAACCCAGCAGTCATGGGATTTCCTCAGCTTCGGAGGCCAGTCAAATATCCAGTTCTTCCACTGTATCCCAAGTAGCCTCTCAGCACAGGAAGAAATTTTCAAAGCCTCTAAAGTTTGCATGGCTAGAATAAACACATAAAGAGACTGAAAAAATGCCATGAAGTTATTAATGACTCCTCTTGTGAACGAATCCCCAAATCTCCAAAGCAGCAACTTTTTTGGTTGTGCCTACCAAAGCTCAAGGGTATTACAGACACTCTTTGCTCCCAGTATCAGCCTTAGTTGGGATAAATAAGCATATAAGGGAAAGATTTCTGGGGCTGTCCTCCTTGGGATGAGGTCTTCTTCCCCTGCTGCTCAGGACCACAATGATCAGCTCTGAGGTTTGACTTCCCGGGTCATTCTCGATCGTTTGGAGGCAGCTGGCTCTGAGATCACAGACACGGCAGGTCATGTAAGATATTGACTCTTGATTCATGAAACCTGCAATGTGATACTAAGGATAGGTACTGTTATTATAAGGAGGACAGATGCTCAGAGACCCCACTGATAAAGAAAGAATGATCTGGTTGGGGAGATAACATTTAACACTTACAGAGTCATCTGAGTTCTTCCTGTGCCTAACTCTCTCAGACTAGGTTTCTCCCATGGCACGGCTGTAAGCTGCTCAGATCTGAGAGAGATATCACTGGGACAGTGTGAAGGTGTGAATGACAGTGAGAAAGAGCCCAGGGAACTGTCCGGATATGCAGATAAAACCACAGTGAGATTCCCATTGTAGGCTTCTTGCTTTTAGAAAAGCTTACCTGTTTTAGCTGTCTAATAGCGTTAGTCTGGGATTTCAAAGCTATCAGAATTTCAACAGGAGCTGGGCACCTAACTCCCTAAGTCTCCTTGGAAACTCCCAGCCTAAAAGTGCCTGAAATGTTCAAAAGCCATGTGTCTAACAGGGATCAAGGTGCAGCCCATGCTAATGCAGTGTGCCTCTCTATTTGATTGGCATGAGCATGGACAGAGATTTATGGGTCTCCTACAGCAGCTGACCTAATAGCTGTGGTCACTTAATTTGGCTCATGCTTTTACATCAAGATACCTTGAGTTCAGTCCTTGGACATGTCCCCTGTAAATCTCCAAACCTTAAAAGCTGCATCAGAGTAGGGAGTCTCTGAGGTCTACAGGATCCTGGTGGACAATGCCTCCTCCCCACAATTTCACTGCCTTCCCCGCAAAGTTATCCATCTCATCGCCATTGTACCTTGAGTATTTCATGGTCATTAGAGGATTGAGCCTCACAGCCCTCCTGCCAAGCAGGGGAGCTGCAGAATTACCCCCATTTCAGATAGGGAAACTGAGGCACCGAGTTTGTGATATTCAAAGGACTCTGGAGAGGTTAGGAATGCACTGATCAAAGGGAAGATGAAGTGGAATTGATCACTTAACTTCCTTATTCTCTTTGGAAAATCCCACACCAGGAGGGGATGTGAGTTATCCATGAGCACAAAGATTGTCTGTGGCAGGACAGAAATCGAACCTCACTCCTCTGAGCCCAAGACTAGTAGTTTACTCACAAAACCATCCCCCCACGCTGCTCATAGCAATATCTTACTGCCATTTAGAGCTGGTTGACATTATTTTACAGAAACAAATGAATAAATAAGTAAATACATAATTCTGTCAACAAATTGTGGATGGGAAAATCTGTTTTAATATTTTTTTTAAAAAATCATCTGAATATTTCAAAGACAAATATTTGTTTCATGAAACCTTGAACCAAAAATTTCAGTCTTTACATTTTCAAGTGGGCAAAAAGTAAAGTAAAGCCATTTTTTCACCTTCTCACTCTTTTTTCTTCCCTTCTCCTCCTCCCCCCCCTTTTTCCAAATGGCAAACTAAAAATGGGAGAGAAAATGCATGAGAGGATATGGAGAATACAAACACCAAAAAATGAAAACTAGAATTTGTTTTTTTTTCCAAATGCCGAATCAAAATTAAAATATCAGTATGAAAGGGATCTAAAGAAAAATTGGGTTTTGAATAGAAATGAAATGAACACTAACATTTTGTCACATTAAAAAAAAATCCCTGTGAAAAAAGTTTGAACCAAAAATATCATGTTTTTCCTTTGAAAGATTTTTCTGGAAATAATGTCTTTTTCAAGCAGCTCTAGATATTTTCCAAAATTTTAATGAAAATCGGGTGTCCACATCCTCTGGGTAGGTGCATACATGGACATCAGTAGTATAAGGGCCCTACCATCAATCAAACCCTAACCCCGCCCCTAACCCCTCCCCTTGACCCCTGTAGTCCCTCCCACCTGTCACCGGAAGTCCCACCCTATGGGGGTATTACTTCCGGGGTCAAGATGGCCACATGACCGGAAGTGAGGTGGGTCATGTGACCCCTCTAAGAACTCCTCCCACCCCCCTCTACCAATCAGGAGGGGTTTCGTCCCGGAAGGACCACCCCGAGAAGAGATTTGCCCAATCAGGGTGACTTCCGGGGCGGGTGACCGGAAGCGAGGTGGGTCATGTGACCCCTCTAAGAACTCCTCCCACCCCCCTCTACCAATCAGGAGGGGTTTCGTCCCGGAAGGACCACCCCGAGAAGAGATTTGCCCAATCAGGGTGACTTCCGGGGGGTGGCCACATGACCGGAAGCGAGGTGGGTCATGTGACCCCTCTAAGAACTCCTCCCACCCCCCTCTACCAATCAGGAGGGGTTTCGTCCCGGAAGGACCACCCCGAGAGGAGATTTTGCCCAATGAGGGTGACTTCTGGGTTGGGGTGAGCGGTCCGGAAGTGGGTCGTGTGACCCCTCTAAGAACTCCTCCCACCACCCTCTACCAATCAGGAGGCGTTTTGTCCCGACAGGACCACCCCGAGAGGAGATTTTGACCAATCGGGGTGACCCCTCTAAGAGCTCCTCCCAAGGCCCTCCGCCAATCCGAGTGCAGCACCCCATAAGTCCCAGCGCCGGACAGAGGAGGCCATTTCTTACCAAGCACACGTGTTTTAGAAAAGCGTGGAAAGGCTGCCGAGAGGAAACATGGACTCCTTCACCACCCCCGGCAGAACTTCGGACTTTGTTTTAGACCCAAGCACCATACTTATGTGGCGCAGGCGCTACGTCAGCGACAGTTCTGAGGAGGAGGAGGGAGTGACCGAGGGGAGCCCTTTGGCCCAGCCGTTGATGGATACGTCGGAACCCAAACCCGACACCCTCGTGAGGCACCCCGAGGAGCCTGATGGCCTCTCTTTGTCCACCCCCTCAGAGCCTGATCGCCGCTCGGAGGAGTCACCGGTGGACAAGGCAAACGGAAAAGACGGCGCTCAGGTAAATGAATGATTAAGAAACGACGGTAGAAGAGGGGGTAATGAGGCTAGGAATGGGGTTTGTGTAAATTTAAAAAAAAACAAAAACAACCAAGCAGTTGGTGTACTTATACTGTTTCTTTTTCTGAAAATCTCTCAACAGCTCGACGATGCCTTTCTAGACACCTTAAAGAACTTGCGTATCAGTAACCCGGAGGGAGTAAATAGATCGAACATCAGCTGTTTTTGCTCATGTCCTTTTCACAGATTTTAAGCCAAAAAAAAAAAAAAAAAAGGACAAAATGGAAGAATGAACCAGCTCAGACTTACCAGGGGGTGATGGCGTCCATTTTACAGCCGTCTGTAAAAACAAAACAAAACAAAAAGATTATGTTAAACCAGGCAATTAATAAAATTTTTATTTAAATGTGTCAATATGAGCGTGCGTGTCCATTTTTCATACTTGTGGTAGTAAAAGAATGAACCAGCTCAGACTTACCAGGGGGGGGTGATGGTGGCCATTTTACAGGCATCTGTAAAAACAAAATGGAAGAATGAACCAGCTCAGACTTACCAGGGGTGATGGCGTCCATTTTACAGCCGTCTGTAAAAACAAAATGGAAGAATCAACCAGCTCAGACTTACCAGGGGGTGATGGCGTCCATTTTACAGCCATCTGTAAAAACAAAATGGAAGAATGAACCAGCTCAGACTTACCGTGGGGGTTATAGCGTCGATTTTACAGCTGTCTGTAAAAACAAAACAAACAAACAAAAAAAGATTATGTTAAACCAGGCAATTAATAAAATTTATTTAAATGTGTCAATATGAGCGTGTCCATTTCCATACTTGTGGTAGTAAAAGACGGTACCGGTAGCAGTCATGTCTACGCCGACGGCTCTTTTAAAGAAAATATATTACAATCCCAGGGAAGTTGGGAGCTTTGGCGGAGTGAACCCTCTTTTTCGAGAGGCTAGAAAGCATAGTAAAACTTTAAATAGAAGACAAGTAACAGCTTGGCTTTCAGACCAGGATGCTTACACTTTACACAAACCGGCTCGAATACATTTTAAAAGAAACAAGACCATTGTTTCAGATGTGGATGCGCAGTGGCAGGCAGATTTGGTGGATATGCACCGGTTCTCCAAACACAACAGCGGTTTTAAGTACATCTTAACAGTGATAGACATTCTATCCAAATATGCCTGGGCCTTAGGCCTAAAAGACAAGACGGGTGGTGAAGTATCCAAGGCCTTTAAAGCTATTTTCAGCGAAGGTCGCGTGCCTCAAAAATTACAAACCGATCGGGGGAAAGAATTTTTAAACAAACCTTTAAGTGGATTGTTAAAGCGGCATGGGGTTCACCATTTTGTTACTAATAATGAAGTCAAAGCAGGGGTTGTGGAGCGATTTAACAGAACTTTAAAAACTAGGATGTGGAGATATTTTACAGCCCATAACACCTTTCGCTACATTGACGTCTTACCTGACTTTATAAAGAGTTACAACCAGAGCTTTCACAGAACTATACGTACCAGACCCCTTGATGTTAACCCTTCAAATTCTCTGAAGGTATGGAAAACGGTTTACGGAGATGGTTTTAAAATAAAACGGGTTGTTGCCCCTTTTAGAAAAGGTGACCACGTGAGACTATCTAAAACCAAAGGCGCTTTTGAAAAAGGTTATGAACAGATGTTTACCGATGAGATATTCATAGTGGATGAAGCCTTAACCAGGAGCCAAAGACCTGTCTACCGATTAAAAGATTATGAGGGTGAGGTAGTGACTGGATCTTTTTACCCTGAAGAATTACAAAAAGTAAACCCCAAACGAGACAGGATTTACAGGATTGAAAAAATTCTAGCGGAGAAAGGAAAAGGGAGAAAAAACCAGCTACTGGTGAAATGGTTGGGTTGGCCTGATAAGTTTAACAGCTGGGTGGAAGCTTCTCAGCTCTGTGACATTTAGACACGAAACAGAAAAAAAAAAATTCCTCCTGCAAAGACAGAGAGAAGAAAAATAAATAATAATGAGCGATGGCGGGTTTTACATCACTTTGCCCAGCAATGCCAGCTCTGCAGTTTTTCCCCAAAACACCATCTCGAACTTTACAATACGGCTAATTAAGCCCTTGGATCTCCCTGGTGCCTGGGAGGTGGGGTTAGTGGAAATACAATACCCGCACAGCTGGAATACTATCAATGAAGACACCCCTTTTGAAATCACCTTTGGAGATACGACGTGGAATTTTATCCTACGACGAGGTTATTACTCGACCATACCTGAATTACTGGAGCATATGAACAGCGCCGTGGCTCGTCACCCCGGACCACCTGAGGTGGTCATGAACTACGACCCTGTGGGCAGAAAAGTGAGACTTAAATCTACCGCTTTTATGTACGGGTTTTCTACTGGCGGGGAGCTAGCTAACATTCTGGGTTTGGGCCCCAAACGCAACGTCCAAAAATTTTCCTTCTCGGCAGACATCACAGGTGGTTTTAACTCCTTGTATCTGTACACGGATATCGTAGAGTACCAGTTTGTGGGGGACTTTTCTGTTCCCCTGTTACGCTGCGTCCCTGTCCGAGGAAGGAACAATGAGTTTGTTACCATCACCTACGATAAACCTCATTACGTCCCTGTCAGTAAACACCACATCGACACCATTACCATTGAAATAAAGACAGATCAGAACAGAGGCGTTTCATTTCGCTTTGGCAAGGTGATCGTCAAGCTGCATTTGCGACCGCGGAGAGAGCGAGGTTTCTAAAAAGAAAAAAAGCAAAACACTATTATGGCGATCGTAAAAAATTATGGCGACCCCACCATCTACAGGAACTATTACAAAGCCCAGGCAGGATATGCCCTTCCTGGATATCATGGGGCCCCCGTGATGTACGGGGCTGGTGTGGGTGGAATATTTCGTAGCCTCTTTCGAAAAGCTGTACCGCTTTTGAGGAGAGGGCTAGAGATTATTAAACCCCACGTAAAAACTGCCGCTCAAAACATAGCTAAAGACGTGGTAGGTCATGTCTCCTGGGCTGTTCTGGAGAAGGTGGGGAATACAGCTTCACAGGAAGGAGCGGGGCTGATGTACATTAAAAGGAGGAAGAGAAAGAGAAATACGTCATACCCGCGACGCACAGGTCCCCCGAAACCCTTTAAAAGAAGGGCTTTGACACGCAGGGCCAGCCATAAACGAAAGTCCAAGAGGAAGCCTGGGCAAAAGAGGAGACGCGCGCTGCCTGCTATAAGAGACATATTTTAATCGATATGGCTTTTGTTCACTGTGGGTCTGAAGAGTGCGCCAAATCCGAACTAGACTTGTTTCAAATTGCCCCTACGCAGACCAGCATCGAAAAAAGCATTTACATTGAGGTGCCGCCTCTATCGGCCGTTACGGAGTCTGCCCCCATTGACTTTTTTATAGCAGGGAATGGCATAGATTATATGGATTTAAACAACACGCTGCTTTACCTGTGTTGCAAGATTGTAAAAGGAGACGGAACCGAACTTGCCGCGGACGCCGAAGTGGGCCTGGTGAATTACCCTGTGGCCTCTATTTTCAGCCAGTTGGATGTTACGCTGGGAGACCGCCTTGTAAGCCAAAGCAACAATTGTTATCCTTACAGGGCCTTTATAGAATCAGTGCTCAATTACAGCGATGACACCCTCGCCACGCAATTTTCTGCCGGTCTGTTTTACAAAGACACTGCTGGACAACATGAAAAAACAGAGTTGGATGGAAGGAATCTAGGGTTTGTGAGGCGTGCAAAGCTGACGGCCGAAAGCAGAACGGTAGAGCTGCTGGGCCATCTACACAGTGACCTGTTTTTTCAAGAAAAACTTTTGTTAAACGGAGTGGATGTGAAAATTAAACTGACGCGCAGTAAAGACGCTTTCTGTTTAATGGGCAGCGCGGCTGAAGGCTTTAAACTGCGCATTGTATCAGCGTCCCTTTTTGTGAAGAAAGTACGGGTGGCCCCGGGTGTCCGTCTGGGGCACGCGGAGGCCCTGCTTGCCTCTAATGCTAAATACCCCGTGGACCGTGTGGGAATGAAAGTGTTTAGCATCCCTGCGGGCAGCAGGGTCAGTAACCAGGAGAACCTGTTTTTGGGACAGTTACCCAAAATGCTCGTCCTAGGGTTTGTGGATAACGATGCCTTTAGCGGAAGTTACACTAAAAATCCCTTTCATTTTAAACATTACGATATAAATTTTGTGGCCTTGTATGTGGATGGTGAACAGGTACCGACCAAGCCTCTGCAACCGGACTTCGAGGCAGGACGCTGCGTGAGAGAATACATGAATCTGGTACAGACAGCTGGTAAACACATGAAAGATCGTTCTTTGTTAATTGACCGGGAGGAGTTTGCACAGGGTTACACCTTGTTTGCCTTTGACCTGTCTCCCGACCAGGAATGTGCAGATCATTATTCCCTAATTAAAACTGGGAACCTGAGAGCAGAAATACGTTTTGGAAAGGCTTTGACAGTCACCGTTAATATGATCGTGTATGGGGTTTTTGACAATGTCATAAAGATAAATCAGAGAAGAAACGTTCTGTTTGACTACATGTGAACATGGACACCGTGCAGCTCTCACGTGTCTTATCAACGGATCCTTACACGAAAAAGAATTTCTTAGATGTGTTCCCTTGTGATTGGCTCCCTGGAGGCAAGCTGTCTCAGAGACCCCTAGGTTTGGTGGTGAACACGCATCCGCACAACCAACCGGGTGAACACTGGCTCGCCCTGTATCTGGCGGAGCGTAACCGTGGAGAGTTTTTTGACTCATATGGGCAACCCCCGAACAGCGTGTTGTTTCCTAAAAGCATTATGAAATTTTTAAACAAAAATGCCACAGACCTGGTGTTTCACAATAGACAATTACAAGACCCCCGCTCCGTCGCCTGTGGCTATCACTGCGTGTTTTTCTTACATCATCGTAGCAAGGGTTTATCTTTTGAACGGCTTTTAAAATTGTATTCTAATGACTTAGTGCAAAATGACCGGATGGTAATGAATTTTGTAAAGAGTAAATTTAAATTCTTGGGCATGCCTAGCCTTGCTCAAAACATGTTTCAACAAGCCCAGACGTGTGTATCTTGTAATGATTTTTATAGCCGTGTTACCCAATAAAACACCCCAAGTGTGGGGTTTAAAGAAATTGATGTTTGGTGGGGGTTTTTTTTTTGTTTTTTAAATGACCAATTGAGAAAAATTACACAGATTTTTTTTTAAAAAGTATAGAAATGTTTTATTTAAAGCAAAACATTACAAGTTTTAAAAATTTTAGAATGTGAAAAAAAAACATTACACACTGAGCCACTGGGCTCTTTTAGCCAATTTTTTTTTTTTAATAGGGCAAAAAAGGGGTCACGGATTCTTGATCCGCCCCGGTGTCAGCGGTCGAGGCCTTGAGGCGTTCCAAAAGGTCTCTGTTGGCCGCATTGCCCATGATGGAAGAGGGTACATTCAGTTCCGCCATGGCATTCATAAACACATCCCATCCTTTAGGTACACGTTTGCTAGGTACAGAGCGCGTTTGGGTGACGGCCCTGACTAAGTCAAGCATGTTAGAACCATTAACCACAGAGCCTTTGTACACAAAAGACCCTTTATCGTCCCATGAAGAGAGATTTTTATCCTGGCCCAGTTTATTTAGCAATACTATTGCATTTTTTTTAAAACGCTTATTCACGTTATCCAGCACCTCCTGAGCAACAGAGTCTGAGTTCTTTGGTGTTTCTGGGGGTTTGGCAGTTACGCTTTGTTCCTGTTCCGGTAGAAACAGACTTATTTTCCCTTTATCCGCATCGCTTTGCTTCACGTACGTTAGGTACCTTTGAAGCACGGCGCTGTAAAGTTTAGCCTTTTCGTATTCGGCCAGGTCAGTTCTTTGAAGAACAGACTTCATTTCAGCGTCCAGTAAGCGAGTCGCTGTTGTTCTGATATTTTCCTCTGCCGGAGGGGGAGCCCTTAATTGCTCCAACTGGTGGCTGGGCACCAGGTACATTTTTTCTGCATACTCCATTATCGATTAGTTAAAAGCCCTGTTATCAGAGGGATAGCAAAACTTAACAGAGGCCCGATAAACCCCCCAGACTGCTTTACCAGAAGCTTTTTTCTTTTAAGCGAAACGCTCTTATTACACAAAGTTTTTATAAGCGTGCGTTTCTTTTTTAACACACGCACTTGATTCTGTGTCAAAGGTACGTTTCCTTTTAAGGTATTGAGCGCTATTTCTGAAATGGCCGCTACTAGATCGTCAGAGGCCGAACACAGTATAGCCCTCCTTTGCTGCGGGGACGATTTGCTAAGTAATTTTAAAAGGCCCAGGTTTCTCTTCACGCAGCTAGACATGTTTTCAGTCAGCAGCCCCAGCTGTTAAAAAGGGGCCTGCCGATAAGTCATCTCTTTTTATACCCAGCTGCTGTTTTTTTTAAAGTATAAACCACCGGCCAGTCTGGAGGGAAAAGACCGGTTCTTAGTCTATAAGCTTCTGGTGTGGAAGCATTTAAATCCACCACCAGGTAGCCATAAGGTCTTTTGGTAGCATCCTCAAAAGCTTCTAGAAAGAATTGAGCTTTGCCGGGGTACATTTGCCGAGCGAGCGTGGTGATTTGTAATTTGTCCCTGGGGTTTTTGAACAGAACCATGTACTTTGTGTTTAGGTTAATCGTGCGACTCTTTTTTCCCTGACAAAATACGTTCTGAACTATATACATAATGCTCAGGTTTCTGTGATGCACGTACTTGGTAAAAGCTTTTTCAATTTCATCGCTTTCACAAGCAGAGTTCATCAGATCGTCTATGATAATCATATTTACTTTATTAGTAGGAAACAAACCGTCATCATCCAAAGCATCAGGCAACCCCTCCACAAAATTGATAAAGGGATATTTACAGAGCAGTTCTTTATACAGAGGTTGCCAACAACTGTAACACCACACGATATTCTCAGGCATAACAGACAGTGTTTGTTTGGCATTATCCAACACATTTTTTATAAAGTAACTTTTTCCGCAGTTGCTAGGCCCTGCTAGAATTGCAGAAAAGGGGTGTTTCCACCTCGTATCCATTTTTTTTTTAAAAGCCGTAGGGCAGGGTTGTAAAACCTTTTCCTAGGACCCTCTTGTTATAAACCACTTTTTGTGTTTTTTTAAGGGTTTTTGTCTCTATTTGCCACTGGTTTTTGTTTCTTACAATAGAGGGCTGCTGCACCTCTATCTTTTTCGAGGTGTTTTCTCGCAGACCCGTGCAGTAGTCCAGGACTAGGTCTTTCAAACTGTCAAAGCTGACCTTTTCACAGTTTGCTACGTTTAGGGTAATACCTTTGACTTTCATACAGGCCTTTCCTCCAGACAGCTTATACCCGTATGTTTTTGGACCTGCCGACACAAACTCGGTGATGTGTTGATCTGGTGGAATCTCGCTTGTGAGGTCCCCTAAATAATCCCCCAGAGGGGGATTCCAGACACCCTCCCTTTTCACAAATATCACCGAGTCAGTGTCGTGGTACAGGCACCGCTCTTGCAAACCGTCTAGGAGGCTGTATAATTCTAAGCGGGCATAAGCAGTGGTGAAACAGGCTATGAAAACATTGGTATTGCCAGAGACCGTGTACCGTTCTTTTGCATGCTTCCAAGACACGCACGCTGTTTCATCATCGATAAACTCGCAGGATGAAACCTCGTAATTGGGGGAAAATAGGTACTGCAAGAGTTCATCAGGGTCTCTCACGATGCTGGTGTTGGGTAGGTTGGTTCTTTGGCCGAATTTACCCCACAGAGAATTTAAAAACAGTTTAGCGATTTGGCGTTTAGCAGGGTTTGATCCGATTTCGTGTTGGCGTAAATGCACGCCTTCTTTCTGGTAGAAATCGCTGACATACTTATTTTGTTTTTCCTCGTTTGTGCACCAGCTGGGATACCCTGAAGCCTCTTGTTTCTGGCGGAGGTGTAATTTTATGTACTCTGAAAAGAGTTTATCAGATTTTTCATTAAAATGCCAGATTTCATAGATTTTAGCCACCACGTACCCCTTCGCTATGGCCGCGTTCAATTCCACCGTGCACCAAGTCCCCAGGATGGCCCGCTCCTCGTCAGTATGGGCGCATGTCTCCCGCTGCTCGGTTTCAGCACAGGTTTGGCATAGCGGGAACATAAGCTTGCCACCCACTCTGACAGGTAACAATGGGAAAAAGAGGCCTCGTGGGGGGTACACTTTAACTTTTGCGATTCCAAAATAATTTGCCAGGGGTCCAAATTTGTCATAAACTATATCGGGGTGTCCGATAGGGTATTCTTTGGTTTTGTTTACAAAAGGGTACAGGCTGGTAAAGTCATAATAGTGGATTTCTTCCCCAGGGTTAGGCTTGTAATACAGACGGATAGCGTTTGTCCTCCCCCCAAAAAGAGCATCCCTAGGCACAAGAGGTTGGGGTAACTGGGCTCGGTTTAAAAAGTCTGCCAACTCCCTGTCTGTTTCTTTCATTACCTCCCACTCGTGCTCCCAAAGAGTCCTCACTACAAAACCAAATCGTTTCAGATAGTCAGCCTTGAGCTGCGTCTTGTAATAAAGAAACCCAAAAGATGTCCCCGTCACAGGATTTTGTGCTTTTTCACAATAACAGGTGACACAGCCGTGGAAAAAACATCCATTAAACTCAAAGGCTGTGCGTACCCCATCAACATCGGCATAACCGTCTAAAAAGTAGGGGCCTACCTGTAGTTCCCCACCCTGTAAAGCATGCCGTATCTGTATATTTTCTTTGTGAGAGGTATACAACAGCCACTGAATAGACGGGGTCGAATATCTCTTTTTCTGCCTGTGATAGTTGTCTGGAGGGAGAAGAGCTACCGTGTTAGGCTCCAAAAACATAAACCTGTACATAGCCATGCAAACGGATGCCAGTGTTATGTACTGGAATGGATCTATGCACAGTTTTATCTCGGTGAATTTACCAGGTTCTCTCTCTACTACATCTCCCTTCTCCGTCATTTTCATAATCTCTCCTCTGTATAGGATACAAGCCTGTCTCAAAATGTTGACATCCTGCTGACAGTAATACGCGAGCTCTTTCTGCAAGTCAAACACCTCAGAACTGTGGTCCTGATACCAGTAGAGAAACTCTGCTTTTTCTCCGGGCATCATGCTTTCTACACCATAGTGTGCCACACCGGGCATAGGCCCCACATAATTTTGATTTTCTAAAGTGTTAAAAAAATGGGGAAAATACCCTTTGCACCCTTCAAACCCCATTGCCTGCGGTAGCTTGCTAAGCTTCATGGGCAAGAAGTTTAAAGAGTCTATAAAACGAATCCCCAGGGCCTTCACTTCCACGCACATTAGTTTACTACCCTGAGTAATCAGTTCTATGCACATCTTTTCCTTCAGTAACTGCCTAACGATGAAATACGCATCATAACCTTTGGAATTGTGCGCTAGGAACGTGTAGTCCCGAAACTCTTTGCCGATAAAGGTCTTAACAAAGACAGACAGACACTCATCGCCCTTAAATTCCCAGGATTTTTCGGGCTTTAAGGACGTAGCAAAAATGTAATTGGGAGTGTGCACCCCAGTCTCCTGCATGCATTCGAAATCATAAAAGATATACTTTTCTGAGGATTCAGGCTTTCTAAGGCTATCCATAAAGCAAAAGTGACTGTCTACATCACCAACGATCGAACCCTGACACTGCTTACATCGTCTCCCTTTACACTTATGCCGCTTGTTCACGTAAGACTGACACTTATCACATAAAGTTTTAGACAGGCATTCAACTTGGTTTTTTGACGCACAGTCGACATGTCTGTCTAAACACTCTTTGGATCGACAATATAGTCTACAGCTAGGACACCGCAGCTGCACACCCACGCTGTCTGAGCACGTTACACTCAAGCAGAGGCGGCAACGATACCTGCAAGAGTGGTCGTGACTGTACACCGTATGGCAAAAGTCACAATAATTTTTCGCTCCGAACAACTTTTTCACATCCAGAACTCCATAGTAATGCTCATCGTGCAACAGGATGAAATAAGTCTTGGGGTACGCTAGGCCTCCTGTTTTGAAAAAGCCCCAGCCACCTTTTTCCGTATACAGCACCACCTGTATGTTCACTCCTAAATGCTGTTCAAACTTTGCTACGTCACTCAACAGAACCTTTTTTTGATCTGACCACCCCAGTTGCTCATGCAACTTTCTCGCCTCCGCTAACAATTTCGCGTCCGTAGGTTTACGATCGGACATGACGGCCAAAAGGCCACCCGCAAAACACAGATTGGTACCGGCGTAAGTCAGGTCTACCAAACACTGTCTTTTTTTATGAATAATTTGACTACTCAGAATAGAATTTAAAACTCTACGAGCACCCCCACCCCTGTTTTTTACAACTGTCACAACAAGGCGCAATGTCCCATTGAGATGCAACTCTCTATTGCTCTGTAGCAGCTTTGAGGTGTGATTTAAGAAATCCTCAGCAGATAGCTCATCCCTAGTTCTTCTGACTGAAAACAAAGCGTTAGCTAAATTACGGCTCTCTAAACGTAACTGAACGTAATCATCAGGGCCTACCCTACCATTACTGTCATCGAGGACCAACTGTATTCCCCGGTGTATGGCTTCAACAACCTGCTGAGCTGAATTTATTTGCTCAAGGTTGACAAAACGAAATTCCTCACAATATACCGACCCCCCGAATCTAAGTAATTCACGTTGCCAACTTCTCACTCTTTCCATATACACCTCTGCATTTTTGGGGTTACTTGGGGGTTCCTCTACAGGATCGTTAGCGACATCTTCTACATCAGATGCTATTTGAGGGTCATTGGGAGAGGAACGGGGCCCATCTAGAGAGCCCTCTGGGGAATTTACTAAACCAGAGTCTGATTCCATCTCCCCATTTTCAGAGAAGCCAGTCTGAGAGCCTCTAGTAGGAGGCATCTCTTTTTGTTTTTTTTTCCTCATGAACTCTTTAGCCCTTTTAAAAAGTTTTACAACCACCCTGGCCTGGAACTTTTTGGCAGCCATCTGTTTATCCCCCAAGCGCTGTCCCCCCTTTTGTTTACACATGAGCTGATGTGAACCCTGGAGGGTGCCCCTTTTACCCAGGCCCCTTTCCACGACTAGTCATGCCTGCTTAGAGACACCCTTTCCAACCCTCCTGTCTTTCAGCATCGCTCTGAACAAAGAATCATATTTTTCCCAAGTCTTTCTAGAAGGCCGTTCTTTTAGACTCCCCGAGGATACAGCATCCATCACTTTTCTGATGGAAGCATCAAACTCTTCCCAAACACTAGAACTCGGGGGAGCTGCGGCGAGCTTATGGTTTTGGGAGAATGTTTTGTCAGTGCTCGGTGTTTTATTCACAACCCCTAGAGCGCATGCTCCGGGTTTGTGAACGTGGGCATTTTCACTCACAGTTTTCTCAGGGCTTGGTGTGGCGGTGGCCGCTGAGGAACTGGAATCGTGTTTGTGTGGTTGCAACACCTCGGCATTGCAGAAGCTTCTAGTCCATGGTTTTTTATATGGAGCCCATACACTACATGCTCCAGGTCTGCGCACCTTCAGAACCCCTAGAGTACGTGCTCTGGGGTTGTGAACGTGGGCATTTTCGCTCACAGTTTCCTCAGGGCTTGGTGTGGCGGTGACCGCTGAGGAACTGGAGTTGTGTTTGTGTGGTGGTTTTTTACCAGAGTCTTTTGTTTTGTCCTTGGGTTTCACATATATGAGGTCTGGGCTGTTTTGCGTTGTTAAAGGTCTCAAAGCAGATTCCTGGTTCTTTAGTGGTTCTGGAGGAGGTGTCCTTGTCCTTGTAGCGCTGACAACAGCATTTTCAGAAAGGTTGCCCCTGCCTATGAGGGAGAAAAAAACCATAACATTTTACAAAAACTGAACTTTACCATCTACTCTCTCACCCATACCTATGTATTTACTTAAAATACAAAAGCTCATAGAACAACTAAACCAATAAGCAAAGTATATTTACAGGGCTTCATGCATCCTTCAGTCACTGATGCTGGTGAATTTTCCTTTTCAGCTGTCTCCTTCCTTTTTCTTTTGAGTTTGTTTTCCCTCTGGTCTAAGGATTTCTCATGTTTTGACTGTACTGTGGAGCAAACACATAAAACCATCTTGTAAAACTTAAAAATTATATATTTCATTCAGTAGGGTGTTTTTCTATTTTAAAAAAAATCATAGCTTTACCACAAAATAATCCATTTTTGGCCCTACAACAAACAATTTTTTAAAAACATCTTATTTTGCAAAATAAAAACCAAAACTGCTTTTTAAAAAAAAATCCATTATGCACAGTAAAAAACCTAATACTTTTTAAAAACCCTATGCCCCAGCTTTATAACACACACACACACACACACACCAAATCATGCTTGCAGCCACACACACTTTTTCAAAAAGCCACATGTTACTTTTCAAACAAACAAACAAACAAACAAAAAAAAGCCCCAAGCCATGCATTTAAAAACCCATGTGTGTTTGGGCCTTCCCCACATTATGTACAGTAAAAAACCAAATACTTTTTAAAAAACCTATGCCCCAGCTTTATAACACACACACACCAAATCATGCTTGCAGCCACACACACTTTTTTCAAAAAGCCACATGTTACTTTTCAAACAAACAAACAAGAAAAAAAAGTCCCAAACCATGCATTTAAAAACCCATGTGTGTTTGGGCCTTCCCCATAAACCCCCACATTATGTACAGTAAAAAACCAAATACTTTTTAAAAAACCTATGCCCCAGCTTTATAACACACACACACACACCAAATCATGCTTGCAGCCACACACACTTTTTTCAAAAAGCCACATGTTACTTTTCAAACAAACAAAAAAAGCCTCAAACCATGCATTTAAAAGGCAGTTGCAAAAAAAAAAAAAAAGTTACCTTTTACTATGGGATAAAGTGTTGCAGGGACATGGTTGTTCTGTTCCCCCCCATATGTGTTTGGGCCTTCAGGTTATAGAGCAAGCAGAAACATGTTAGTATTGCCACCAAATCCCTATACAACCTGGGTAATACTTTTCTTTTTTTTTTAAATTTAACAGTATTAAGCACAACTATAGTTAAAATGGTTTTTACCTTGGCCTGGTTCCATGCTAAACAGATCCACCCCTGAAATACATACAGGCACCATTATTTACTAAGACAGCCTGGGCAAAAAGTGGCTTTATAGTTTCAGAGTTAAAGGCACAAGGTCTTACCTCTTTTTGAGTCCAGCAGCTCTCCAAGAAGGTTTTCTGTTAAAAAGGACAAACTCCAGCACACCTAAGATTTTTATAGCCTCTCATGCCCATTGTTTTTCAAATAGTTGCTAAAAGGTTAATTTAATCACCACAGGTAAACTGCAACACACCCTTTTGTGAGCTGGGTTGTGGGGGAGAGGGTTGTATATGCTTAAATCCATTCATTTCAACAGAGCCTGGATAGCTCAGTGGTTTGAGTAATGGTTTGGTAAACCCAGGGTTGTAAGTTCAATCATTGATCTGGGGTAAAAATGAATATTTGGTCCTGCTAGTAAAAAGGCAGGTCTTATGAGATAAGTATATCTCTGTATTATACTCAAACATGTCTGAACTAGTCCTGGCTCTATTTTTTATTGTAAGCACTTTTTTTTTGTTTTTTGTTTAAGGATATTTCCCCCCCCTCCCACAACATGCATTTCACACACAAGCACAAAAGCTAATTCTCACAAACTATTTTATTTTAAAAAGACATACAACTCCTTCAAACAAACCAAGATGCTTCATTAAAACTTAAGGGCAAAAGGCCTTCTAACAAAACACAATAATCACAAACCCTTTTTTTTTTTTTTAAATTTACAGCTACCAAGTTTTATATCGCATGTTTGCCCCCTCACCATTCGCTAACTTAAGCCTTTTAGATTTCTTACAAATAGTCTTTTTCTTAAGCAGGGTTCTGTAACTTTTTGTGCGAACTAGACGATCAATATAACGTTGTAAGCAGGCATCTTCCGGCTTGGTCATTTTCTTTAAAACACGGTCAGGGTCTTCACTGAATTGCACAGCATTTATCAAAGTCACCCCTTGTGCTAAATGTTCTTGGGTTAGGTACAGACATTGCATAGCATAACCTATGGCAATAACAGTGTTTAATAAGCTTTCTAAACACAGCTCAGCACACAGGGCCCGGAGCTTGCAGTTTATATCCACTGAAGTCCAAGTCACACAGTCATGGTGTCGTTGGGCTGGCGCATCTATAGCACAGCCCTCACAATCTTCAAAAAGCTTTTCCCTAAGGCAGTGTTTAAGAACAGCATAAACAGCAACGCGTACAATAGTCCGCATAACTTTTTTACGCTCACGACGTGGCACTGGCTCGGATAGTTCTATGCCAAGCCTCCTCCTAAATTCCTCGAACCCATCATCCTCGGAGCCCTCTTCAACAATTTGTATTGGTGTTGAGCAAAAACATGGCGGGCCCGGTTCATCTTCGCTGCTTGATGCAACGCTGTCCAAGGGCTCAGGGTCCTCTAGAAAGGCATCGTCGAGCTGCTAAAAAAAAAAATTTTCAAAAAAAAAAAGAAGAAACAGTGTAAGTACTCCAGCTGCTTGGTTGGTTTTCTTTAATTTTTACACAAACCCCGGTTCCTAGCCTCGTTACCCCCACCACCGCCGCCGTTTCTTAATCATTCATTTACCTGAGCGCCTTCTTTTCCGTTTGCCTTGTCCACCGGTGACTCTCCCAAGTGGCGATCAGGCTCTGAGGGGGTGGACAAAGAGAGGCCATCAGGCTCCTTGGGGTGTCTCACGAGGGTGTCGGGTTTGGGTTCCGGCGTATCCAACAACGGCTGGGCCAAAGGGCTCCCCTCGGTCACTCCCTCCTCAGAACTGTCGCTGATGTAACGTCTTTTCCGTGGACGGTCAAAGACCCTCGGGTCTAAAACAAAGTCCGAAGTTCTGCCGGGGGTGGTGAAGGAGTCCATGTTTCCTCTCGGCAGCCTTTCCACGCTTTTCTAAAACACGTGTGCTTGGTAAGAAATGGCCTCCTCTGTCCGGCGCTGGGACTTATGGGGTAATGGTGCTGCACTCGGATTGGCGGAGGGCCTTGGGAGGAGCTCTTAGAGGGGTCACCCCGATTGGTCAAAATCTCCTCTCGGGGTGGTCCTGTCGGGACAAAACGCCTCCTGATTGGTAGAGGGTGGTGGGAGGAGTTCTTAGAGGAGTCACACGACCCACTTCCGGACTGCTCACCCCAACCCAGAAGTCACCCTCATTGGGCAAAATCTCCTCTCGGGGTGGTCCTTCCGGGACGAAACCCCTCCTGATTGGTAGAGGGGGGTGGGAGGAGTTCTTAGAGAGGTCACATGACCCACCTCGCTTCCGGTCATGTGGCCACCCCCCGGAAGTCACCCTGATTGGGCAAATCTCTTCTTGGGGTGGTCCTTCCGGGAGGAAACCCCTCCTGATTGGTAGAGGGGGGTGGGAGGAGTTCTTAGAGGGGTCACATGACCCACCTCGCTTCCGGTCACCCGCCCCGGAAGTCACCCTGATTGGGCAAATCTCTTCTCGGGGTGGTCCTTCCGGGACGAAACCCCTCCTGATTGGTAGAGGGGGGTGGGAGGAGTTCTTAGAGGGGTCACATGACCCACCTCACTTCCGGTCATGTGGCCATCTTGACCCCGGAAGTAATACCCCCATAGGGTGGGACTTCCGGTGACAGGTGGGAGGGACTACAGGGGTCAAGGGGCGGGGTTAGGGGCGGGGTTAGGGTTTGATTGATGGTAGGGCCCTTATACTACTGACATCATTGTGTTCACAATTTTTAAATGCTGGTTCAGCATTTCAAGTTCAGCAGCAGAATCCATAGGCACCGAAACACAGTGACCCAACTTTTCTGCTCACCTCAGAAAAGATCAGTCAGTAAGATGGAATCTCTTTGGTGGATGAGCCACTATAAAGGGAAAAAGTTAATATGCTCAGCACCTCTGGTATTGAGGCCATACATTCAGCATCTGAATCCCATAATTTGGTGGCTCTCAGGTTTTTCCATTCCAGCTCCCATCCCATCTAGTTGGGACCTTACTCCCATTTAGCCATATATGTAGGTCAATCTGGTCATAATGACCTTCTGACACTTGTTTGTGACCCTCAGGCTGAGAACTCCTGGACTCTGAGAATCTCTACCTAAGTGCAACCCTTTGCAACTCCTATCCTTCCCAATGCAGAACCTCTAGGCTCCAAGAAGACTCTACGGACCTTGGGAGCACTGCACCACCAGGGCTGCAGGAAGAGGAATTCAGACTGGAGTTAGCTAGTGCCTCTTTGATGAGCAAACCACTCCTCTTCACTCCCAAGCGCCCCATGCAGATCCCCAATGGGGTAGCTCTTAGGGTCTGCCGAAGCAAGGTTCCCCTGCAGTGGTACTGTGAAGATAGTGTTTAGGAAAATCAGGAATTACCCATAACCAATGTCTTTCTTAAGGTGGAGTTAATATTGATTTAATATCAGTAATTTAAAGGTGGAAAAATATAAAAACATTTTATTAATTATTATTACTTTTCCTTCCGTTTCCAGGTATATTTTAAGGACACAAAATGGAGCAGAAGAACCTCACTGCCACAGTGACAGAATTTGTCCTTTTGGGCCTCACCCAAAGTCCTGAGCTGCAGCGATTCCTCTTCATCATCTTTTCCATAGTCTACCTGACAACCTGGCTGGATAACTTCATCATCATCACCACCGTGATCTCCAACCACCGACTCCACACCCCGATGTACTTCCTGCTGGCCAACCTAGCTTTCATAGATATTAGTGATTCTACAGTCAGTGTGCCAAAAATGCTGTTGGGTCTCCTCTCCCAGCACAAAACCATCTCATACAATGAGTGCATCCTCCAGATGTTCTTCTTCCACTTCATTGCTGGTGCTATGGTCTTTTTACTTGTGGTGATGGCTGCCGATAGGTACGTGGCCATCCATAAACCATTGCAATACTTGACTCTTATGAACCGGGGTGTGTGTGTTGGGTTAGTGGCAGGCACATGGATGGGTGGACTGGCTCACTCTGCTATTCAGATTGGACTGGTCCTCCAGTTACCGTTCTGTGGGTCAAATGTCCTGGACAATTTCTACTGTGATATCCCACAAGTTGTCAAACTGGCCTGCACCGACACCTACCTGTTTGAGTTGCTTATGGTCTCCCAAAGTGGAGTACTTGCCATAATTATCTTCATCCTCCTGCTCATTTCATACACTATCATCTTAGTCAAGATAAGGACACACCTCAAGGAAGGGAAGCACAAGGCTCTCTCCACCTGCGGAACGCAGATCATGGTTTTGTGTTTAATATTCATACCCTTCATATTCATCTATGCTCGACCCTTCCGGAAATTCCCCATAGACAAGGTGGTCTCTGTCCTTTACACTGTAATCACCCCAATGCTGAACCCTATAATCTACACACTGAGGAACACCGAGATGAAGAAGGCTATCAGGAGACTGATGAGCAGAATTCTCTTCTCAGGGAGGGAAATGAAGACGTAAGTTTTTTTTTTAAATGATCACTTCTTAAAATTTTGTTTTTATCAAGTTTCATGAACTTGTTGCACAGTGTTAACAAATTTTATTCAGAATCTGTGTTTGTTCCCTGTATAAGAGTGTCACCCATGTGCTTTTAGTTCTATCATTAATATAGTGGAAGTAATACTTAACTCTTTTATGGTAGTACTAGAGGCCAGGGCCCCATTGTGCTGGATATGGTAGAAAATCTCTCTTCCTTAAAGCTTACAATCCAAGGCCTAGACTATTCACTACCTGAAAACTTTGTTAACACAAAGCTAAAGCTGACTGTCATTGCATCTAGTACCTGTCTAGAAAGTCAAATGCCCTTATACTTAAACCTCTGAGAATCAGCCCCATAACCTTAACTGCCCCTAGAGCTAGCAAGAGCCACTGGGGATATACTGTAAGCATGGTTCAGTCAGGAGCTGCTCTATGAGAAGTAACCACAAAGAATGACTAAACAAAGGTACCCTTTTATCTGGTGTGGGTTGTCCCACAGATTTCATCTGCACTATTATCATTATTGCGCTAGTCCCAAGTGGTATGTCTTCACTGCAGCTAAGAGTGAGCCTCTCAGCCCAGGTAGACAGACTAGTGTGCTATAAACAGCTGTGTGGACTTGTGACATCAACAGATGCTCAGGCTATCCACCTGAGCTCAGACACAGGGGATCTCCTACTAATCTCCTTGTTTCCAGGCTATCTTGTGACTGTGAATTTCACTGGCCAATTGCTAGTGGATGATGATCTGTGTTTTATGTTATATTACGGTATCTCAGTGACGCATTCAAGAACTAAGGTTTAAATGAAAAGAAACCCAAGCATTTTAAAGTACAGAAAATAACTCAAAAGACCTATTTAGGTCTTTGCAGGATCAGGGCCTTAGATTGTCGGCTCTTTATGGCAGGCCACTGTTTTTTTCCCCCTCTTTGTGCAGCTCCTAGCACAATAATTTGCAGTACAAATTATAAAGGGAAAAGAATGGACAGACAGACAGATAGGAAAGAAAGAAAGAAAGAAAGAAAGAAAGAAAGGTTATGTGTCAAAATGTGTGTGTGTGTGTGTGAGAGAGAGAGAATGAGATGGCATTTTGTGTGCCCTGAAGATCTGCCTCACTCAGACAAGGGCTGTGTCCAACCAGTCTCATGTCCCACCAATCACCCAACAGCTACTGCATTCTCAGATTTACAGATCTGAATTGAGAATGTACCTAATGTGTATATGTTTCTCACGGTGCACTATTGTGCATTTGTGAATGCACAAAATTGTGTTTACCAGTGAAAAATGTTGTACGAGTGTGTTATGTTGTTATGTATTGTAAATGGGCATTATTGAGTGTGTTTAAATGTGCACATTAGTATGTGTATGCGTGTGTTTATCAGAGAACATTAACAAGAACTTAAACTCTGATCCTAGTATTAAAAAAAAAAGACAAAAGCAGCTATGTTTACACTAGCACTTTTGTCGGTATAACTTATGTCACTCAGGGGTGTGAAAAAACACCCCCCTGAACAACATAAGTTACACCGACAGAAGTGCCAGTGTGGACAGCACTATGTTTAAGGGCACAAGAGCAAACTATCCCAACTGTGTAGAAAAGATAGGAAGTATAGTGAGAAAACGCCCTGGTGTAACCAGGAAATCTTCAATGATCTAAACCAGGCCTGCACAACTTGTAAAGCGGCGAGGGCCACATTCCTCCAAAGAAAACAGCTAAGGGCCGAAACCTCCGGGCCCTGCAGAAACACCCCGCCCCAGGGCCGCCCAGTCCTGCGGAAACAAACCCTCCTTCCCCAGCGCTGCCCCACCAAAACAGCTGTGGGCCAAAAAGGAAGGTTGGGGGTGGGGAGGTGATACTTTATTTTAAATCAACCAGGGGCTCCCAGCTGAAGAGGTGGCTGGGAGCCCTCAGGGACAAATTAAAGGGCCTGGGGCTCCGGCGGCTGGGGGAACCCGGCAGGGCCAGCTCTAGGTTTTTTGCTGCCCCTGTACCCCCTGCTGTCCCAGTCCTGGGCTCTCTCCCCACCCACACCCCCTGCCGCCCCAGCGCTGGGCTTCCCCCTTTCCTCCCCACCAGTGCCCTCCTCCCCACCTCACTGCTGCCCCAGCCCAGGGCTCCCCTCCACCAGTGCCCCCCCACACCTCCTGCCGCCCCAGCCCTGGGTCACTGGTAATTCGCTCCCTGGGTAGGTCATTCAGCAGGAATTTTGGATGTGCACAAAACAGAGACAGGATTGGTTCCCATATGGTTACAGAGCTGCAGTAAAGTGGAACAATTTTCGGCTTGTGTGATTGGAGGATATCTAGATGCATATTATAAGACTGTCCTCCATAAATGGGGAAAAGTTGAGGTGCCTTTATTATTCTTTTATTCCACTCTTTCTTTCTATGGGGAATTTGCCAATGCAATATCACTGTCTTCCTTTTAAACAAACAAAAAGGCAATGGCTGTTGAAAATAGCAATTCCAGTCCTAATAAGCATTTCTTGCTCAATTTTATCCTACTTTTTCTACAGCAAGTTACAGTGGATCAGTATATTTGATTTGGGAGAAATGAAGTAACAGCTGCCCAAACTGAGCTTGAGCACTCCTGAATTGTGAGGTGTTCAAATCTGGAAGGCAGGTGCTGGGGGAGGGAGGGGAGGGCTGGGGGCTCCATGGGGGATCATGGCAGCAATATATCTGGAGCTGCATGGAGCCAGACACGTTGGTCTGAGTGGCACGGTAACGGGGCTGGGGGTGGGAGAAGGGGTAGGGGGTTCCGGGGGGCAGTCAAGGGACAGGGAGCAGGGGGTGTTGGATGGGGTGGAGGTTCGGGGGGGCGGTCAGGGGACAGGCAGCAGTTGGATAGGCATCGGAGTCTCAGGGGTTCATCAGGGGACAGGTAGGGGGTGAGGTCGTGAGGGGAAGTTGGGGGGATCTCAGGAGGGGGCAGCTGGAGACAAGGAGAAGGGAGGCTTAGATAGGGGCTGGGGTCCCTAGGGGCAGTTAGGGGCAGGGGTCTCTGGAGGGGGCAATCGGGGGACAAGGAGCAGTGGCATTTAGATAGGGGGTGGGGTTCCTGGGGGGCAGTTAGGGAAGGGGTCCGTGGAGGGGGCAATCAGCGGCCACGGGCCAGGATTCAAAGGACTCTGGGCTGCTCTCCACTGCGGGCAGCGCAGAGCACTTTGATTCCCCGCCGCAGCTGGAATTTAAAGGGCTCTGGGCTCCCCGTGGCTGCGGGCAGCCCAGAGCCCTTTGATTCCCGGCGCGGGATCAATTCCCGGCAGCTGGAATTTAAAGGGCTCTGGGCTGCCCGCAGAGCACCGTGTGCGGGGGATTCAGAATCCCCCCGCGGGCCGCACAGTGAGGCTCCGCGGGCCGCATGCGGCCTGTGGGCCATATGTTGTGCAGGCCTGACCTAAACTCAAAAAAGAGTCCTACAAAAAGTGGAAACTAAGTCAAATTACAAAGCATGAATATAAGCAAATAACACAAGTATGTAGGGACAAAATTTGAAAGGCCAAGGCACAAAACAAGATTAAATTAGCAAAAGACATAAAGGGTAACAAGAAAACATTATGCAAATATATTAGAAGCAAGAGGATGACCAAGGACACGGCAGGCCTGTTACTTCAATGAGGGGGGAAAAACAATACCAGAAAAAGTTGAAATGGCAGAGGTGCTTACTGACTTCTTTGTTTCAGTTTTCACCAAGAAGGTTGGTGGCGATTGAGCATCTAACATAGTGAAGACCAGTGAAAATGAGGTAGAATTAGAAGCTAAAATAGAGAAAGGACAAGTAAAAAATTACTTAGACAAGTTAGATGTCTTCAGGTCACAAGGGCCTGATGAAATGCATCCTAGAATACTCAGGGAGTTGAGTGAGGAGATATCTGAGCCATTAATGATTATTTTTGAAAAGTCATGGAAGATGGGAGATATTCCAGAAGACTGGAAAAGGGAAAATATAATGTCAATCTATAAAAAGGGAGGATAAGAACAACCTGGGAATTACAGACCAGTCATTTTAACTTCTGTAGTCAAAAAGATAATGGAACAAATAATTAAGTAATCAATTTGTAAACATCTAGAAGACAATAAGGTGATAAGTAACAGCATGGATTTGTCAAGAACAAATGATGTCAAACCAACCTGATAGCAGGCTAACAAGCCTTGTGGATAGAGGGGAAGTTGTAGATTTGTTATATCTTGACTTTAGTAAGGTTTTTGATACTGTCTCACATGACCTCACAAACAAACTAGAGAAATACAACCTAGATGGAGCTACTATAAGTTGGGTGCATAACTGGTTGGAAAACCATTCTCAGAGAGTAGTTTTCAGTGGTTTACAGTCATGCTGGAAGGGCATATCAAGTGTGATCCCATAGGGATCAGATCTGGGTCCAGTTCTGTTCAATATCTTCATCAATGATTTAGATAATGGCATAGAGAGTACACTTATCAAGTTTGCGGACTATGCCAAGCTTGGAGGGGTTGCGAGTGCTTTGGAGGATAGGATTATAATTTAAAATGATCTGGACACACTGGAGAAATGATCTGAAGTAAATAAGATGAAATTCAATAAAGACAAATGTAAAGTACTCCACTTAGGAAATAACAATCAGTTGCACGCACACAAAATGGGAAATGACTGCCTAGAAAGGAGTTCCACAGAAAGGGATGAGCCCCACAAGCCCGAGGCAGCTGACACTGGCCAGCTGGGGGTGTTAAATTTCAGTATAGACGTATCCATAGATCAGTGCCTAACACTGGCCAGCCCATTGTAGGTCCATTGCCTTCAAAGTTCTCAGCCTCTTTGGCTGGAGGTGGCCTCAGAGGTTATGTCTGCACTGTAGTGTAAATTCAGGGTTCAAACTCAAGATCAAGCCTAATCCCCCTTCCATCTACATGCAAACTGTGCTAACCCAGGGCTTAGATCAAGGATCCCACAGGGGTGGAGGATCCGAACCTGAGTCAAGCCAGGGCCAGGGTTCAAACCTTACTGCTTTACAGTGTAGACATAGCCCCACTGGACTTGTGCTTTGCGGGTATGTCTATAGTGCAATTAAACACCTCACAGGGAGGGAGGGTCCCAGAGCCTGATATCTGACCCGAACATCTACGCCACAATTTTACAGCCCCACAGCCTGAGCCCCTCAAGACCAAGTCAGCTAACACTGGCCAGCTGTCGGTGTTTAATTGCAATGTAGAGATACCATGGGCATCCATCAGAAGTATTCCACAATCCCATGGGCCAGCTTCCTTTGTCCTCTAGACAATCAAGTTCAGTAGACAGTTAAGTTTTCCCAGGCTGCCCTATGAACAAATGGCTAGAGCATTTGGGGAGGATGCTAGGAAGTCTAGGATGCTAGGACTCAGGCCCACATAATACAGTGTAGATGCTGGAGCCCCAGGTTGGAACACAGGGATCAAAAATTCCTAAACTGGATTTACAAATGAGTGTAGACTCTCAAGCCCTAGGTTACCAAACACAGGTTCTGCTAACTCTAGTTCTACTAACTCTAGTTCTACTAACCCTGGCCTTACATTGCAGTGTAGACATATCCAATGGGGCCAGTTCATGTCAGAGGTGCTGGTCAGTTTCAGGATGTGTATGTGTTGACAAGGGCCCAGTTTGTATGAGCAGAGTCTGCTCCAATTTACTGCAGATTTCCCTTATTCAGATGGGCCCCAAGGCTGATCGTACACTGAGAGTCCATTGCTGATACTAGGAGAAGTGAACCCTACACCGGACCTTTCACTGGCAGGTGCCTTCTGTCCACTAAAAGGCTGGTGTTGCTAGCACTGATCAGACTCAGCTGGCCCCAATCCTGGCTTCCAGCTCAGACGAAGTAAAGACCTTTTCCTTCAACAAGTCTCTGGCACTGTGTTGCAGCTATTGGGTGTGTCTGGTTCTTTAAAAAGCTGATCAAAACCAAAAAGCTCGTTTTGCAAAACATTCCAATTTCTAAGTTTCCCCCCGCCTCCAAAAAAGGTTAAAAACAGACCAGGTCTGTCTTTGGATCAGGCTAATGGGTTTGCAATATGAGGATCTTAATCTCGATTCACAGGGATGTAACTCAGGCTAACATCTACATTTGGAGCTAGGAATGTGACTCCCAGCTGGTGTAGACATACCTGTGCTGGCCTTCATTGAGCTAATGTGCTAAAATTAGGAGTGTGGCCACAGTAGCACAGGCAGCGGTAAGCGACAGTACCGTGTGCTAGTCACCCTGAGTACAAACCTGCTCAGACCCCGTGGGTGTATACTTGAGGCAGCTAGTCTGTTCCGCCACTCCCTCAGCTCCCAGTGTAGATGTCGCCTTAGAGCAGAATTTGGCTTAGCTGACCCGAATCTCATTGACATGGAGGCTGCCTTGTACGACTCTAGCAGTGTAAAAAGTGCCTGAAAATGGAGATAAATTACATTCACTCACAAGGCTCTGTGACATTGCCAGAGCCACGTGAAGTGGTTTTAATGTGAATGAGAATTAGGCCTAGGGACTCTCAAGCCAAAAAAAGGGAAAAGTTTACACTGAAAATCCTAACGCTGCATGCTTTTTACAGCCCAATCAGAGAGAAGCAATGGGAATACATGGGTGTAAAATCCCCCAGTGTGTTGGGTGTAAGCTCCAGCACAATACCGCCCCAAAGGTCATCTAAGGGGGCTCAAATAGACCATAGAAACCAGCACATTCATTCTGCAGAAGGAGGTGACCAGAAGGAGCTGGCGGTAGGAGGAACTTATTTTGAATCTAACTAAATTTTAGTTAATGTTCACTTTTACACGGATTGAAAACATAGCTGAGGGCATGTTGCTTTTGCTCCTGTGACTTGAACTATCTCAGCATAGAAACCTGGGACAGATTTTCAGCTAGCGTCATTTGTAACAAAGAATTTTCACCACCCGAGAGTCAGCCCTTTAGTATTTCTTCTTCTTGCTCTTCTCAAGAAATTTAAAACTACAATTAAATAAGTGCCCATCTTCGGAAGTTCCTGACATTAGCCATCCCAGGGCTCCATATAGAAATGTAAAATCTTCCAAAAGGAACAAGGAGTGTGAAATGATGGAATTAGGCTATATGTTCATTGGGGGGCAAGGGCTGGCTTTTTGTTCTGGGTTCGTCCAGCGCATAGGTCACTGGAGTCCTAATCGATGACTGGGGCTCCTAGTTATTAAGGTAATTCAAAGAAAGAAAGAAAGGAAGGAAGAAAGAAAGAAAGAAAATGTGTCCAACAAGTGATGCAGACCCGAACATACAACTAAACCAAACAGAGATAGTTCTGTAACTTGCAGATTCTGGCAATTGCAAAGAGATAAATCAGTGTCTTATAATTAAGTTGAAGCAAATGGGAGTTTGCATCAGGTTTGATTTCATCAAAAGAGATTGTTTAAAATTAACACTAATGATGAAGTATTTGTTCTGCTTTTTTTTTACTTGTTTTTCTAATCCCCTGTTTAACTGAGCAGACTGTGATTTCCAGGTCATTTTGCCTGGTCATATGATAAACACAGAACTTCCTAATTCTGTAACATTAGAGAAGTTTAGCAGTCAGATAGGATTGTGGGCTTTATCACACATTTATCCGGGGCTCAGTTTCACAAATACACACATGAATGACACTCCTTATGTGGCAAAGTGTGCTAGATCAGAGCCTTTGGTTATAGGCAACTCCTAACCATGGGAGTAGTTTGGAGGGAGGGCAGGAGGGGCGTTGCTCCCCCCAAATTGCAAGCCTCAGGCAGGCGTGGAATTTGCCCCTCCACACATGCGGGCCCTCCATTGGCCTGATGGAGTTGCCCCCCCCCCCAATATAGACGTTAAACTATGCCTATGCACTGACAGATATTATTATTCCCCAAATCCAAGCTGTCAAGGCTGGGGTCTCTGCAGCATCTGTAGTCATGCAGCCTTTACTGGTGTCTTTAGAATGGAGCACCTTGAGAGCCAAACAATGGGACTGTATCGATGGTTGGTGGATGCATGAGATGAACTGTTTGTCTGTCTATCTCTCTGTATATATATATGATCCCCATCTCTGTAGTTTGATTAATCGTATATTTGGTTTTCTGCAGACGGGAATACTCTCACATCTATAGGGAATATTCAGGGGCAGTTCTGTGCTTAGACCAGGGTGACTTATGAGATCTGGAATCTCTTCCTGCACCGCCACACATTAGCTGTGCAACCTTGGAAGAGAATCATGTCTTGCCACTCTGTGGCTCAGTTTCCCCATCTGCAGAAATGGGATAAATACTGACCTGTCTCAGCCAGAGGTAGTGAGGCTGACACAACTGATGTTAGTTGTTGAGAGGTTCTCAGATGGAAGGTGCTATATAAATTACAGGTGACAGATTGTGATACCTTCATATTGAATGAGACCTTGTTCTGTAAATTATCACAATGCTTTCTGTGGAATTGCTCATGGAACAACTAAAATGATAATCAGTAAGTCTAGCATAACAGGCTCAAAAATTGGCTTATATTTATTATTATTAATTAGTTATTATTATTATTATTATTATTATTATTATTATTTATGACAAATAAGAATAAGAGCAATGCCTTACCTTTTTTTCAGAGCTGGTCAAAAAACGGAAGTTCTGTCCTGCAAGAAATACATAGATTTCAAAATTGGTTTTAATCCCAAATAAGGCCAAAAGGTAAAAATTTCATACTTTTTCATGAAACAAAATATTCTGAAATACTCCATATCAGTAAGGAAAAATATTTTTTTAATAAGGTTGAAACATTTCATTTGAACATTATCATTTTATTATATTATCTTTCATTTGGACTTTATCATTATATTATATTATATTATATTATATTATATTATATTATATTATATTATATTATATTATATTTACAAAACAAAATATTTCAACCTTATCAATTTCCCATGGAAAATTTTGACAAAATCAATGCATTCCAGCTAAACATTTAGATTTTGTTGAATTAGCATTTTCTTATGGGGAAAACATTTATCTAAAAATTTTAAACCAGCTCTACTTTTTGTTACATTTTTTAACATGCCTATATACAGTTGTTACATTTCCTTGTAGACCTGTAGTTACGTACTCCTGTTCTCTGGTAATGTCTTCATACTTTAGATTCACCGAGCAGGGCAGAAAACTCTGTGCTGATTAGATGGAATTCTAGGGGTAAAAAGCTGGTGCAGATCAGCATAGCTCCATTTACTTCAAAGCAGTTTTGCTGATCTGCACCACTTGGGTATCTGCATAGTGTACCATTTAGAACATAGTGTAGTCAATCTGTTCCTTATGAATTGCCAAGTCAGAAACTGGTTTCAGAGCCATACCAGTCTCGTGGCAACACCCATTTTTTCATGTTCTCTGTGTATATATATCTTCCTACTGTATTTTCCTCTGCCTGCATCCAATGAAGTGGGTTTTAGCCCATGAAAGCTTATGCCCAAATAAATTTGTTAGTCTCTCTGGTGCCACAAGTACAAACTGTGCATCCTTATTGGAGCAGGAGGGAAGGTGGGATGGTGAAAGGAATGTGAAAGAGGATAGAATTTAAACAAGTAACTTGGGTCCAAGTGCAATCTATCCATTGGTCTACTGGTCTATCTATCTATTGGTCTATCTGTATTTCTATTGGTCTGCCTATCTAACTGAGGGGTCCTTTCCAGGCAGGCCTGACTGCTCACACAGAAATTATGAGCTTTTGGGGGTGATTCTTTTTCTTGATACATTTTCTCCCGTTTTCTGGCCATATCTAGAATAGGGAAATGCCAATCAACCCACACAGGGATTTTGGAAGGAGCCTCAATGAGATTTGAACTGGGTGACATGAAGAGAGAATTTGCCCCTATGGCTTTTGGGGAAGATTTTCAAAGGCACATGTGGCAGTCAGGCTCCCAGAGACTTTAAAGTATTTAGGTGCCTAACTCCCCTAGAAATCAATGGGAAGTAGCCACTCACATACCTTTGGGGATGTGGGCCACAACTCCTACTGAATGTCCATGGGAATTGGGTCCATAAATTCCATCCCCCACTTAGTTCCTGCAGTGGGTCATTCCTTCACATGTTACCTAGATATTTATTGTCCCTCCACAGATGAAATATGCAGAAGAATCAAGAAAGGGGAACCTCACTGTGGTGACTGAATTCATTTTACAGGGATTGTCCAACCACCGCGAGCTGGAAGTGCCTCTGTTCTCCATCTATCTGTTATTTTACACCATTACCCTGACTGGGAACATCCTTCTCATCGCAATCACCATGGACCCAACACTTCACAACCCCATGTATTTCTTTCTCCGGGTCTTGTCCTTCCTGGAGATCTGTTACACCTCAGTCACTGTCCGCAAGATGCTGGTGAACTTCCTCTCAGAGGACAAGAGCATTTCCAACATGGGCTGTGTTGTACAAATGTATTTCCTGCTCTTTCTTGGGGCCTCCGAGTGCTTCCTTCTGGCTGCCATGGCGTATGATTGCTATGTGGCCACATGCAACCCACTGAGGTATAGGCTCATCATGAACAGGATGGTGTGCCTTTCATTGGCGGTTCTCTCATGGTTCAGTGGGAATGTGGTGTCCCTAGTACAGACAGTCTCGGTTTTCACCTTGCCATTTTGTGGCTCCAATAAGATAAACTATTTTTTCTGCGACATTCCCCCATTGATTAAGCTTTCTTGCATTGACACCTCTCAGTATGAAATGCAGTTGTTTTCAGCTTCTATACTGGTCATCTTCACTCCATTTACTCTCATCCTTGTGTCCTACATCTTTATTATCTCCACCATCTTAAAGATGGCATCGGCTGAAGGCAGACACAAAGCCTTCTCCACCTGCTCCTCACACCTCATTGTGGTGACCTTGTATTATGGGTGCAGCAGTCTGATCTATTTAAGACCCAACTCCATTAACTTACCAGACAGCAACAAAGTGCTGTCTCTGATATACACAACTGTCACCCCGACCTTGAACCCTTTTATCTACAGCCTGAGGAACAAGGAGGTAAAAGAGGCTCTGAGGAGAATATTGGGGGACATGCTGAAGAGAAAAATATTTTCTCATAGAAAGTAATTTGGGTACACATCTTTTTTCTGATGTCAGTTATACAACTGTGCAAATCTGGACTAGCTCCTTTGAAGTCAATGGCATTCAATGCTATGGTTGAACTAGTGTCCAAAAACTGCAAAAAAGAAACACATAAAATGTTAATGTTCTATCCAATTTTTATGTGCATTGGAATTAGAAATTTTGGCCAAAAAGCATCATCAAAGTTTCAGAAATAATAATCATCTCCATAGCTGATTGAAACACCGAAAAAAATCACAAGAAATCATTTGCATTTAATATAAATCGGCTTTCATTATTTTCATTTCAACTCAAAATTGCAATGAAGAATGTTGATGAAATATCTAATTTTGGAAAATAATATCCTCTATGTAAAATCATTGTATTGGAGACCACATGGGTATATGATTGTCTTCTAGATATGAGTATTTATTGAGGAGATCTTGCATGGGAAGGGGATATGGATAGCATCACTTCTAAGTTCATTGTACCATTAAGATTAATGTTGACCAAATGCTATTAAGTTAATCATGAATGTTTGGTTGACTGTGGCAAGGTAAGCTGGTGGTTCAGTCATTCCTTCCTATATGTGAGGAAAGTTCCTCTGAATTTTCATTCATCCCTGCCCTGTTTGGCCAAGGTTTGAAAGAAACTGTGGATTCCACCACCTCCCTAGGTAACCCATTCCAGTGCTTCACCACCCTCCCAGTGAAATAGTGTTTCCTAATATCCAACCTAGACCACCCCCACTGCAACTTGAGACCATTACTTCTTGTTCCGTCATCTGCCACCACTGAGAACGGCCGAGCTCCATCCTCTTTGGAACCCCCCATCAGGTAGTTGAAAGCAGCTATCAAATCCCCCCCTCATTCCTCTCTTCTGCAGACTAAATAATCCCACTCTCCTCAGCCTCTCCTCATAAGTCATGTGCTCCACCTCCTAATCATTTTTTTGCCCTCCGTTGAACTCTTTCTAATTTTTCCACATTCTTCTTGTAGTGTGGGGCCCAAAACTGGACATAGAACTCCAGATGAGGCCTCACCAATGCCAAACAGAGGGGAACGATCACATCCCTCGATCTGCTGGCAATGTTCCTACTTATACAGCCCAAAATGCCATTAGCCTTCTTGGCAACAAGGACACACAGTTCACTCATATCCAGCTTCTCATCCACTGTATCCCCTAGGTCCTTTTCTGCAGAACTGCTGCCTAGCCATTTGGTCCCTAGTCTGTAGAAGTGCATGGGATTCTTCCATCCTAAATGGAGGACTCTGTACTTGTCCTTAGTTGAACCTGATCAGATTTCTTTTGGCCCAATACTCTAATTTGCCTAGGTCCCTCTGTACGCTCCAGCATATCTACCACTCCTCCCAGTTTAGTGTCATCTGCAAACTTGCTGAAGGTGCAATCCACACCATCCTTCAGATCATTAATAAACATATTGAACAAAACTGGCCCCAGGACCGACCCTTGGGGCACTCTGCTTGATACCTGCTGCCAACTAGACATGGAGCCTGACACTACCTGTTGAGCCCAACAATCTAGCCAGCTTTCTATCCATCTTACAGTCTATTCATCCAATCCATACTTTTTTAACTTGCTAGCAAGTATACTGTGGGAGACTGTATCAAAAGCTTTGCTAAAGTCAAGGAATAACACCTCCAAACTTTCATCCACAGAGCCAGTTATTTTGTCATAGAAAAGCAATTAGGTTAGTCAGGCATGACTTTCCCATGGTTAATCCATGCTGATTATTCCTGATCACTTTCCTCTCCTCTAAGTGCTTCAGAATAGATTGAGATTTGCTCCATGATTTTTCCAGGAACTGAGGTGAGGCTGACTGACCTGTCGTTCCCCAGATCCTCCTTCTACTTTTTTTAATGATGGGCACTACATTAGCTTTTTTCCAGTCATCCGGGACCTCCCCTGATCGCCATGAGTTTTCAAAGATAATGGCCAATGGCTCTGCAGTCACATCCAGCAACTCTTTTAGCACCCTTGGATGCAGCACATCCAGACCCATGGACTTGTGCTCATCCAGCTTTTCTAAACAGTCTTGAACCACTTCTTTCTCCACAGAGGGCTGGTCACCTCCTTCCCATACTGTGCTGCCCAGTGCAGTAGTCTGGGAGCTGACCTTGTTTGTGAAGACAGAGGCAAAAAAAGCATTGAGTATTAGCTTTTTCCACATCCTCTGTCACTAGGCTGCCTTCCCCATTCAGTAAGGGGCCCACACTTTCCTTGACCTTCTTGTTGCTAACATACCTGAAGAAACCCTTCTTGTTACTCTTAACATCTCTTCCGAGCTGCAAATCCAAGTGTGATTTAGCCTTCCTGATATCACTCCTGCATGCCATAGCAATATTTTTATACTCCTCCCTGGACATTTGTCCAATCTTCCACTTCTTGTATGCTTCTTTTTTGTGATTAAGATCTACAAGGATTTCCCTGTTAAGCCAAGCTGGTCACCTGCCATATTTACTATTCTTTCTACACATTGGGATGGTTTATTCCTACAACCACAATAAGGATTATTTAAAATACAGCCAGCTCTCCTGGACTCCTTTCCCCTTCATGTTATTCTCCCAGGGGATTCTGCCCATCAGTTTCCTGAGAGAGCCAAAGTCTGCTTTTCTGAAGTCCAGGGTCCGTATTCTGCTGCTCTCCTTTCTTCCTTGTGTCAGGATCCTGAACTCAATCATCTCATGGTCACTGCCTCCCAGGTTCTCATTCACTTTTGCTTCCCCTACGAATTCTTCCCTGTTCGTGAGCATCAGCTCAAGAAGAGTTTTGCCCCTACTTGGTTCCTCCAGCACTTGCTCCAAGAAATTGTCCCTCACACAATCCAAAAACTTTCTGGATTGTCTGTGCACTGCTGTATTGCTCTCTCAGGAGGTATCGGGGTGAATGAAGTCCCCCATGAGAACTAGGGCCTGTGATCTAGTAACATGACATCACCTTTGTTGCTCACACTTCTAAACTTAATGCAGATACTCTCTGGTTTTTTCTGCAGTTTCATACCAGAGCTCTGAGCAGTCATACTGCACTCTTATATACAATGCAACTCCCCTACCTATCCTCCCTGAACAGTTTATATCCATCCATGACAGTACTCTAGTCATGTGAGCTATCCCAACAAGTCTCTGTTAGTCCAATCACATCATAATTCCTTGACTGTACCAGGACTTCCAGTTCTCACTGCTTGTTTCCCAGGCTTCTTGCATTTGTGTATAGGCACTTAAGATAACCCGCTGATCGTCCTGCTTTCACAGTATGAGGCAGGAGTCCTCCCCTCTTGCACATTCCTGCTCATGCTTCCTACTGGTATCCCAATTACTGCAGGGCTTTGGTCTTCTTCTCCCAGTGAACCTAATTTAAAGCCCTCCTCACTAGGTTAGCCAGCCTGCTTGTGAAGATGCTCTTCCCTCTCTTCATTAGGTGAATCCCGTCTCTGCCTATCAGTCCTTTTTCTTGAAACATCATCCCATTCTTTGGTTAAAGAATCCAAAGCCTTCTTTCTGACACCACCTGCATAGCCATTCATTGACTTCCATGATTCAATGGTCTCTATCAGGGCCTTTTCCTTCCACAGGGAAGATGGACGAGAGCACCACTTGCTCCTCAGACTCCTTTATCCTTCTTCCCAGATCCATATAGTCTTCAGGGATCTACTCAAGGTCATTCTTGGCAGTATCATTGGTGCCCACATGGAGAAGCAGGAAGGTGTAGCGATCCGAGGGCTTGATGAGTCTCGTCAGTCTCTCCTTCACATCATGAATCCTAGCTCCTGGCAAGCAGCACATTTCTTGGTTTTCCGGTCGGGAAGGAACCAAAGCCCAATGAAGTTGTGGAAGCCAGTAAATAATTAACAAGGATTTGAAGAAATCTTAATGAATGTTAGTTAGCAAGAGTCAGGCCATACTGTAACCTTAATGACGTAAGACTTGTAGGAGCAAAGATAGTGCGAGGCGACAGGACAGGAACTGTGTACAAAGTTATTACGACCTTGCAATCACTAACCAAAATGCAGGCTTGCTTTTCCTAGGATTGAGACAAATAAGATAAGCCTTTTTGCTATGTATAAACAAAATGTAGTTGTTGCTTTTTACTGTCTGTATTATTGTTAGAAATTGTCTGTAAAAGGTATAAAGGCTTGCTGTGATTGTTTACCAGTTGAGAGACCTGTCCAGGACTGGGGTGACCCTGTGTCCTATGGCACTCTCTCCCTCCATGGTAATTACTGGAGAAATTAAAGTATTTGGTTTTGCTGCACCCAAACAAAAAGCGAGAACTGAGTTTTTCTTCGACAATTTGGGGGCTTGTCCGGGATGGCAACGCCCACGGACCCACAGACGGCTACTACGGATCATTCCCCTTCGAACCCCATGGCGCCACATGAGAGGTATGAGACCTTTTGAAATCTCTATTGGGGTATCGGAGGAGGACTTTCCGTGAGGATGTCTGTCTCTGTTGGGCTCACGCCATCTGAACTTATTGACTGTGCAGCAGGATCAGATGCAAGTGGTATTGGGGAGAGGCCCCAATAAGGTTAGTTTATAGCAGTACTGGGAACTGCTGAGTTGGCTAAGGAAATGCATAAGGTAATGCATAAGGTAAATGCATAGGTAAATGCATTAGAATGCACCGGTGCTGAGGGGTTTTTACCGCCTCAAGAGGGGTTGTCATACCGCCTCATGGTATTGGTCCGGACCAGGTAAAGATGCATCATGGTTAAAATAAAAAAAAAAGAGAAAAAAAGGGTTAAAAAAGAAAAAGGGTTAAAAAAAAAAAAGGAAGAAAAAGAGGCCTTGGTGTGTGTGTGTGTACACCAGTGTGAGTGGCTGTTACCGGGGTAGCCCAGTAACTAGTGGATCTTTAGGAGATTTTTCCTGTGAAAAATGTAATGGGAAATATCCCCATTAGAAAGATTCCTGTCTGGAAATTCCAATTTTCCTAAAAGAAATTTTGAAAACATAGGAAAGTATTATGGGAAAATATTGTTTTTTACGTACTTTCTTACTGTTTCCAAACTATTTCCACCTAACACTGAATATTGTTAAGTGTTGAAAGCATTTTCATCAAAAGTGAAAGTATTGCTTTATCTCTGACAGTAATATTTTCAACACTTAATTATTATTTTCCAAATGGCAAAAGTTAGAGGGTGGTCAAATAGTAGGGGATAGTAGTCAAATAGTAGTAGATTTTCCCCCAAATCTTTTTATCCTTTTCCAAATTTTGCCATTTGGAAAATATCCTACTGAGGGGAGGCTCCTGGGATGGGAGTTTCCCAGGACACCAAGGGAGCTGGGTGCCCAATGGACACCGTGAGATGTGTGCCATTCAGTAGGTGACATTGAGACTGGGGTCTATCTATATGTATGGCTGGCTGGTAATTTTACATATTGTCATGTTTTTAAACTACCATGGTGATTAAAACAAAATAAAATATTATTATATGAATTTAAAATAAAAAAACAACAACAGTAATAACAATAAAATAATCAATCGTACAAAATCAGAGTAGTTAGTACAACATGATTTTGGGGCAAGACATTTTTTTCTTTGTTTGTATGTTAAATCCCCATGCAACCATCTGTGGTGTTCTAGAAAAGCTAAATAAGAATAATCTGCTGTTTGAGCTTCCTGATTACAAAATGGGGAAAATGATAACTATCTACCCAGGTGAAGACTTACACTTTGATATTCTGGCTGAACTTTCAACATACAAGCCGTGATTCAGCACTCTGCTTTATGTCAGCACAACAGCTTTGATTTCAGGAGTTTCTATCAATGTATAACAGGAGTAACACACAAATATCTCAGAGCCATTCTGTAAAGGTCTCAATCAATAGGTCTGGTAGCAACAGACCAGGTGAAAATGAGCTAAAATTCATAGAATATGAGTGGCTTCTGGCTTCAATGAATGAAGAAGACTCCGGTGATCTCTGGTTACCCAGACTCAGATCCACAAAGGGACTTAGGCACCTGAAGACTAGGTTTAGGCAGTTTCAGGCACCACGGCAATCCACAAACACTGGCTCTGCTGCCATTTAACTATGTAAGCACCTAAACTTACTTCTGGCCAGATTCTTAAAGATATTTAGGTGCCTAGTGGGATTTAAGCACCTAACACTCATTGAAATCCCTACCTTTAAAAATACCTTTAAAAATGTCGCCCTAGGCCCCTATTTGCACTGTAAACATTCCCAAAGTGTCTTACTTTGTTCCTCTGGGCATGTGCCTCTGGGCATGCATCTCTGGAAGCCCCAGCATGATCCACAAACCTGTGAAGCTGAGTGTTGCCCAGCTTATCTCACCTGCAAAACCTTATCCAGTAGGCAGGCTCTGAACACACCTAACTCTACACAAAATGGCCAGAGGGACACAGGGGTGCTGGAATAGGGGGGACCAGGGGACTCATCATTTTTTACGGGAGTTAAGGGCAAGTGAGAAGGGGGAGGGGCAGAGAAGAATGAGCAATGTGCAGGGCCTTTGGGGGAAGAGGTTGTGTGGGAGTGGGGCGTCGGGGGAAGGTGCGGCATGAGGGAGGGGCCTCGAGGGTAGGGGTGGTGTGGAGGCAGGGCCTTGGGGGAAGAGGCGATGTGGGGCCGTGGCCTCAGAGGAAGTGGCAGTGTGGGGGTGGGGACTCAGAGAAGAGGTCGTGTAGGGGCGGGGCCTCAGGAAAGAGGCAGTGTGGGGGCGGGGCCTTGGGCAGAAGGGGCAGGGCCATGGTTCCGGCAATGGTAGCCCCCCAGCTTCTAGGGAGCTTCTGGTGGTCTTTTAGGGACATGGGAGGAAAAGGAAGCAACAGCAGCATCTTCCCTTATAAAATTTAGCCCAGTGGTTAGGGCACCCACCTGGGCTGTTGGAGACCCCAGGTCAGTTCCCTCCTCTGGTTGATCAGGAGAAGGAATTTGAACAGGGATCTTCCATCTCTCACATGACTGACCTGACCACTGGGATACAGAGTCACTTTTGCTCACTATGGGCCCAATGCATATTTAATTGTTTATACACAGGGAAACAGCTTCAATAGGAGAGACTGGAAGAGCACCATATTAAGAGATCCTTTAGTTAGGCTTGGCAGAATTCAATTATTATTTTTTATAATTTCAACGTATAATAGCAGCGTGTACTTTTAAGCATTTTTTTCCTATTTTTATCAATTTTCATTTTCACAGTTGTGTAAAATTATGAGTTTTAAGGATTGTTTTTTTCTGATTTGTATTGATTTTAACAATCACAGGTGTGGGAAATTGTGAGGGTGAGTCACACAACAGAGTTGGTCAGACAATAATTATTTAATGACAGGAGATGTTGATTTTTAAAAGTTAAAGCTTTATAACTGTTACAGCACACGCTGACAACATCACGTGTCAAAATACCACAAGGCAAATATACATAAATCAAACTCTAATAAATTCTCAAGCAGCATTTTTCTTACTTTGCCTATCTGTAAATTTCTATTCTTATCAATGGAAGTATTTTTTTCATTATTTTGTGTATTTTGATGTGTACAGGTAATTTACAGATAAAAATCTAATCCTTTAAGTCTATCTTTTGCACTGGGGTTAGAGCAGGTATCTAAAATGTCGAAAACCAATGTTCAGAATTAAACTGGGGGTCTCCAATATTCTTGGTGAGTGGCCTAAGCAGTGGGCTAAAGTTTATAAGAGAAGTCGTCTCCTCTCCCTGCCATTTGGTAGGGCTTGCTCTGAGAAAGCCTACCAGCTGAGGTATGCCACATGTTGTGATAGCCATGTGTAGGTCCCATGGATCCGGAAACATGTGTTGTGGTAGGTGTTGACCATCATGGCAGTGGAGATATGTCGGCAGGTTTCACATCTCTTGTTATGGCAGGGGCTGGTGCCTCTTTGAGTTGGTGGTTCCTGGTTTGTGGGGAACTTGCTTCTGATAATGAGGTTGGAGAGGTTGCAGGGGTATGTTTGAAGGCCAAAGGAAGGGGTTCGGAAAGATGTCATTCAGGATGTGGTCCCCAGTGAGTATGGGTTGTAATTGTTTAATGATACTTAAATTCATAAATCTGCTACACAGCAAAAATCATGGGGCCTTAATAAAGACACTGGATTTATGGCTCATTCCAGCAATCTGTAACTCACTAACCCTCTTTGTCTTGTGAATGGAGAGGTGTTAACTGCCCACTTCACCTTGAATAGCCTCTTGCAACATGTGTTAATGCCTTATCTGTTCCACATTTGTATGTAGCTGTGACATGCTGAGTACCTGTCCCCAGTCTGAAGAAGACCTTTGTGTAAACTCAGAAGCTTGTCTCTTTCACCAGCAGAAGCTGGACCAATAAAAGATATTACCTCATCCACCTTGTCTCTTTAATATCCTGGGGGAAAACACAGCTACAACAATAGTGCAAACATCGTATACCTCATGTAGACCCTCTGCACTGCAGGGAACTTCATCATGAATAAATCCCTTAAGTCCCCACTGACATTGGTGGAGTTCAGTTAAGGGTGGGCTGGACATGCTCTGTCCATCTCACAGTGCAGCTCGTTTAGCTCACATTAACCCAGGCAGATCCAGGATCCATCCAGAATGTGCCTGATGAGTCAGTGAATACCTGGCCCTGCAGTCATTACTTATAAACTAGCCCTTCTGCACACCAGGGGTCTCACTGTAGGTAACAGAACAGCTCAAATAATTCAGGGCTCCCACATGCGCTTTGGTTTGCTACATTACACCGCTTAATGAGCTCCTACTATATATATTTTATTGCTACTTACAATAAATGTCAAGAAAAAAGTTTGTGATTGGTTATAAAAGTCATAGTCTTACTCAGAGCTTTTCTCAGGGCTTCCTTGACCTCCTTGTTTCTCAGGCTGTAGATGAGAGGATTGACCATGGGAGTCAGGATGGTGTAGAAGGCAGAGGACACTTTGTTGAGGTCTTGCAGTACAGCAGTATCTGGGAGCATGTAGACAATGAATAGAGTCCCATAGAAAATTGTCACCACGATGAGGTGAGAGGAGCAGGTGGAAAAAGCCTTTTGTCTCCCAGTGCTGGAAGAAATTCTCAGGACAGTGCTGATGATATACACGTAAGATGCCAGGGTTAATAGAAATGGGGGAAGAATGAATATGAAGCAGAGAGGGAAAATCACAAGAACCATCAAGCTGGTGTCACTGCAGGACAGTTTTATCAATGTGGTGTAATCACAAAGGAAATGGTCAATTTCATTGGGGCCACAGAAAATCAATTGTGATAGCCAACATGCTGTGATTGTGCTGGCTACAGACCCAGTTAGCCAACACCTGACTGCTAGCTGGAAGGAAAATCTACTATTCATGTGGGCTGCATATTGCAGTGGTTTGCATATAGTTAAATACCGATCGTAAGACATCACTGATAAGAGACAACATTCTGTAGCTAACAGAGAACCAAAGATATCAAATTGTACGATGCAGCCACTAACAGAAATGGATCTGTCCCCAGTCAGGAGACTGACCAGCATCCTGGGCAGGAGGGTGGAGGTGTAGCAGGTCGCCAAGCAGGACAAGTTCCCCAGGAAGAAGTACATGGGGGTGTGAAGGTGCTGATCAGCCACAACTAGTGCAACAATGAGGATGTTCCCAGCCACTGTCACAATGTAGATCACTAGAAACAGTGGGAAGAGAAGAATTTTCAGTTCATGGAGATTCCCAAAGCCCAAGAGGATAAATCCTGTGATGGATGTTTGATTTCTCTCTTTTGTGTCTGCCATGGGTTCTATCAAGAAAAATAAAATTAAAAAAGTAGTAATAATAGCCTGTGAAATATGACATGAAACAGATACCTTTGTGGGGAGGGGTTACTTCGTCTTTGTTGATGTTTAAATTTGGTTAGAGAGGGAGGGACAGGTTGTTTTGGATTTCTGCTCTTGAACCTTTGCCCTGCAAATATCATCAATGTCCCTGTACATGCTCTAACCTCAAACCCTTTTGCTGGGTTGGTACCTCAGTTATCCCCAGTAACACTGTGCACTTCAGCATTGTGCAGTGTAATGGGCAAGACTGGGAGTCAGGAGATCTGGGCTTCAATCATGATCCAGTGTGACCTCGAGCAAATCATATCATTCTGTGCCTCACTTTCTCCATCTGGAAAAGTTCAGAATAATATTTTATGCCCTTTATAAACTGGCTCACCATCTGCTGAGAAACATAGGTACTGAACGTCTTCATGGTGCTATGAGACCACTCACAGCTTTCTGCACACACTAACAAGCGAAGCCAGAATCATCTGTTGTGGTGTATGTAAGACCCAGGAGGTAATTGTTCTGCTCTACTCATCACCAAGAAGGCCGCAGCTGGAGGACTATGTTCAGTTTTGGCCTTCACCCAATAAGAAATACATGGACAAACTGGGGAGAATCTAGAAGTGAGCAACAAAATGATAAAAGGTTTAGAAAACCTGACCTATGAGGAAAGGTTATAAAAATTGGGCATGTTTAGTCTAGAGAAGAGAGAACTGAGGGGGAACCTGATGAGTCTTCAAACATGTAAAAGTTTGTTATAAAGAGGACAGTGATCAATTGTTCTTTATGTCCACTGAGGGTCGCATAAGAAGGAATCAGCTTTATCTGCAGCAAAGGAGATTTAGTTTAGACAGTAGAAAAGCTTTCTAACTCTAAGGATAAGGAAGCCTCAGAACAGGTTACAAGGCAGTTTTTGGAATCCCCATTATCTGACTTTTTAAAAAGCAGCTTAGACAAACACCTGTCAGAGATGGTCTAGATGGTCAGCCCAAGAGGATGGACTAGGTGACCTCTCAAGATCCTTTCCAGCCCTTCAGTTCTATGATTTATTATTCTACCTCCTTGTCACACACATATCTGAATTTTTTATTGATGCTTTAGTTAGTGATCAATTTGTTTGTGAATTTTGAGTTAAGAAGTACAATAATTCTTGTTTGTTATTCTATGTCTTTGTTTAGGTAGTTTTAACAGAAGTACAAATACTAGCAATGCAAATATCAGATACAATACAATATTCATTTTAATACCTGCCTATTTCTTCTTCCTATCTGCTAGACATTGCATTTTTTGTAATCATACTGAACTATAAACTCATGTGTTTTAGGGTTGCTTTTATCTTCTGTAACTTAGAAATCACTCTGATGGCAAATTAATGAAGTTAGATAGATAGGTAGACAGATGAAGGGGAGACAGAGACACTGCCAGAGGCAGAAATAAAACTAGATTGTGGACTGAAGGATAGATAGCGACCAATGGTCAGACAGTTAGCTAGCTATATACCTCATTTAAGATTTCCTATTCTAAGGATTGTTCCTCCTACTGAATTTGTGTTACATTTATTTTTATCCAGATGCATTATATATGTTACTCTCAGAACAAGTTTATTTTCTCAGTTTCTACCTTCTCTCCCTGCATCTGGGGTCTCACTGTCGCTGGGCTTTAACCAGCATTGATCGTGGAGGTTGGCTTTTATGCAGTGAACGACTGGGGAGGCACATATTCTCATAAATCCTCACAAATTCCTGCCATCTAGCTCTGGCTAGGGCTGACTCTGAGTAAACCCAGGGTGTTCTACATACATCTAAACTGGTCTGTTCAGGGGTGTCTCACAGAAACACAGTATCTCTGTTTCACATTATTCATGACAATATACATCATCCTTTACCTTCTGTGAATCTGATGAGAAAGGTTGTGCTTCCTCAAAAACAGGTATAATAAAAGCTGGAGTCTCTGATGGGACCTCTTCATACAGCGTTTCAGAGGCCAGGATCCAGAGTCTATCACCATGGACCTCAGCAAAGAGACCTAAGAGTTCTACAGACGATCCCCTGTTCTATTCTCCTGATTGGCACAGATGGCTTTTATCTGATCTCCAAAAGTGAATGCCTTTTCTGATTCATTATATAAGAGTGAAACAATTCCCTGGAAACTTATGCAATTGGGAATTTGCAACTGCCGCAAAGGCAGCATTAATGCTACATTTTGTTATTAGAACTTACAAACAAGTTTAATACATGAACTCCTAACCTCAGTGAGAAAGTTGTGGAGATAGGACAACTTCTAGTTTCAAAGGAATAGTTATGGAGATAGGAAAACGTCTAACATCAAAGGAGGCGTTTCTCTTTACTAGTTCTAAGGAACATAGGAATTGCCATTCTAGAGGAGGCCAGTCATCCATCTTGTCCGCTATCCTGTCTCTGAATTATCTAGTACCAACTGCTTTAGAAGAGGGTTCATAGATTCACCGATCTTAGGACATCAGGGACATTAAATCATCTTCTCTGAGCTCCTGAACATAGCAGGACATTACATTTCACCTAGTTTACCCAATAACTTGTGCTTGGTTAAAGCAACTTTCAGAAAAGCGTCTGGTCTTGATCTGAAGATATCAAGAGATGGAGAATTCACCACTTCTCTTGGTAGCTTGTTCCAATGGTTAATCAACTTCTCAAGAAGTATGTCTCCCTGGCTAGCGTGTCTCCTCATGGCTGGGCATGGCATAGCAAGGTCGTCTTCTTCTTTGGCACTCCATGCTGACTGTCACTCTGGCCATGCTGTGATCTACTTCTCATAACTCAGCCCTCCAGCCAAGTCACATATATTCCCACCCAATCTGAGGTAAACCCAATCTAGCTCCTCAGTAGTCCAGTGGCTTCATGCCAGGTCTTCATCCTTACTTGAGGCTTTATTGGCCTTCCAGCTCATCTCTGGGGGTCTTCGTGCCACCGTCCTCAAGGGCCTGGTAGGGGAACCCAGGAATACTATCTACTCTGGGTACTCTGTAGTAAGCAGTTCAGGTCTGTCTATTCAGACCCATTGCCTCCTCCTTGGCTGCTTTCTAACTCAGCCTGTCATAGAATCATAGAAGATTAGGTTTGGAAGAGACCTCAGGAGGTCACAAATCCAACCCCCTGCTCAAAGCAGGACCAACACCAACTAAATCATCCCAGCCAGGGCTTTGTCAAGCCAAGCCTTAAAAACCTCTAAGAATGGAGATTCCACCACCTCCCTAGGTAACCCATTCCAGTGCTTCACCACCCTCCTAGTGAAACAGTGTTTCCTAATATCCAACCTAGACCTCCCACACTGCAACTTGAGACCATTGCTTCTTGTTCTGTCATCTGTCACCACTAAGAACAGCCTAACTCCATTCTATTTGGAACAGAACCCCTCATCAAGTAGTTGAAGGCTGCTATCAAGTCCTCCCTCACTTTGATCTTCTGCAGACTAAATATCCCCAGTTCCCTCAGCCTCACCTCGTAAGTCATGTGCCCCAGCCCCCTAATAATTTCTGTTGCCCTCAGCTGGACTCTCTCCAATTTGTCCACGTCCCTTCTGTAGTGTGGGGACCAAAACTGGACACAATACTCGCGGTGTGGCCTCAAAAGTGCCATAATCACTTCTCTTGATCTGCTGGCAATGCTCTTAGTAATACAGCACAATATGCCATTGGACTTCCTGGCAACGGAGGCACACTGCTGACTTATATCCAGCTTCTCATCCACTGTAATTCCCAGGTCCTTTTCTGCAGGAAAACTCAAGAGGGTTTATTTGAACTCAGGACCACTTTCACTCACAGCAAGAACCATACCCCTAGACCAACAAACCCATCCGAAAGTGTTCCTTACAGCCCCTTCTCAGGCTCACTCCTCCACAGATCCCAGAAGGAAAGAGGATTCATTATGGTGAACAAAGCATATCTACAGGCCCCACACTGGGTCTATCTGCCCCAAAGAGGATCTGGCACCTAGCAGGCTCAGGACAGCCCCTGGCCCCAGACCAGCCTGCCTCCGCACAATCTATAGGTTTTCTCTGAGCCCAGTCAGGCCTTCCTTCAAGGTGCTAGCACAAGAGGTCCACTCCTTCTCCTGCTGAGACGCGACTGTATTGGGCTTTCCCTTTTGCAATTGCTCCCTCCAGGCTTTGACCCCTCTCATAGGTGTAACAGGGTAGGGCTGACTGAGTGCCCAGGCCCTCATTAGCCTCTTTCCAGACAGTGTGGGGTCATTGTACCCCTTCAAACCCTCACTGTTAAACATTTGTGCCCTATTTCTAATTTGCATTTGTCTGGCTTCAGCTTCCAGTCATTGGTTCTTATCCTGTTAATTTGAAAGTGCCCTTTAGAACCAGGTGCTTTCTCCCCATGAAGGAGCATATACGCTTTAATCAAGTCACCTTGCAGTCTTCTATGTGATAAGACTGAAAGGTGGAACACCATGGCCCCATGGAAAGTCCCCATGTATCCTAATCAGTTAGCAGTTGGCTTAATATGGGATAAGTCCTCTGGTAAATCTGAAGCAATAAATAATTTATCACTACAAGCAGTAAAGTCCTGGAGTCCTAACCCTGCTTTCCTTGTTTACCCAAATTTCCCATTGATCCTTGCTGGTAAGGAACTGGGCACTATAGGTTGATATGCAACGTTGCACCCAAAGTCTTACTCATAGAATGGGCTGAGCAGAGAAGTGCACGATCTCTGAATCGGAGTCCCATTTCTTCTCCTGAGTGGCCTTGCTAATAACTTGCACATCACCCCTGTCAGTGAGATAAATATGTTAAAATATAATGATTAGAGCTGGTAAAAAATTATCCTATTGAACAATTTTCCACTGGAACATGCTGTTTTGACAGAATCGGAAGTTTTCATTGGAATGTGTTGAATCCATTGAAACTTTTAGTGGAAATCAGGCAGGCTCTGGGTTGACTTCAGCTTGACTGCTGCCCAATTCTTCGGATGCCCAGATGCCCATGCTGTCTGGCTTCCCTGCTGCCCAGCTCCCAGCTGTCCAGCAAGAAATGCAAATTTTGATGAAATCACATGTTTCTAGGGAAAAATCTCTGATGTGAAAAATCCCAAACAGCTCTTGAAAGAAGTTAATGGAAAAACTAAAGGCAGATTTCCTCTAGCAACCTTAACTCTGCTCCTCTGGGAATGCCAGTCTTCTGTCTCCACCATGGATCAAACTAACCCCTCTCTGCATACAACTCTACTACATCAATATCCACAAATTATGTGGATAGGAGAGGAAAGGGTAGTTTGGTAAAGGGACATGTAAATAGAGTGGCCACCTCTGGAATGCCACTTCATGACTTGGGGTGACTCCTCAGTGCCTGGCCTTCATTTCCTTCCTTGGAGCTCCTCAATTACTCCACAAAGGCGCATGTGTCCCTTCTTAGGGTCTGGCTTATTAACATAAAATTGAAAGTAAGTACAAAAGAGTCTTCCAGCCTGGGCTCAAGCTGGACCCAGCCCCTCCTCCCTGAGGTCTCTCTGTCTATCTTCAAGTTTCCAAGTTGGGAACAGCTTTTCATCCCTTCCCAGGATCTGCTTCTGCTCTCCCCTCAGTCAAAGGTCTGTCTCCTGTAGGTGCCTCCTGAGCTCTGCAGCCTCTGCCACAGCTTCCTCCCCTATTTCCTCTTCCTCTCTGGCTCTTTAGAAAGACCAGCTGCTCTCTATCAGGCCTTATTGAGAAGCTGTTAATAAGGCACAAATGGGTTGGATCCATTCCTTCATAAAGGCCCAACTCACCCAGTGACAGGGTGTGTGAAGAAAGGGAGGTTGAGAAGGTGCAGTTCAGGTTATGGTGTACAGTCTGAAGTTTATGGGAGCTGATGAAGTCAATGAGCTGTCTCCTTGGTTCTTGTAAATCAACCTAGCTCCATTGACTTCAACTACATTGCTTTGCATCAGCTGAGGACATAGCTTAATAGCAAATTTTTAATGGTGTGTTTGCTATTGTGTGAAGCAAGTTGAGGTCTCTGTACACCGAGTTCCAGACCTTCTTTAACACTGTTTAATGTTGGACAGTGACTGGATTATGTCAACACCTTTAGCCCATTTATTCCATCTAAATGAATACATGAGAGTGTGGCTGTATTAGGTTTAAAATGATGAAGACGCCTGTCCAAGGCTCGAGGTCCCCTAACATGTCATTACTAATACAATACAATTCCAGCATCATCAAAATAATCCTTTCAACAGGAACTCAGCTATCCAGAGAGCTACAGCAACACCTTTCCACCCCATGATCAACGTGGAAAGCAAACCTTAAGCTCACTCAGTAAACAACATCAAAGTGATGGCACGTTGGCTTCCCAAACACAAGACAGAATATTGCTGCCTCCCCACGCAATAAACATTTCCCTCCTCTCCCCAAAACAGAAAAAAGAACTAAAACCAAATTGGAAAACTGATAAAATAAAACAAAAGCCAGATAAGCAAAGTGTTACAACCTGGCCCATTATCCAACAGGACTGTCACCTGTCTCTTGCAAGGGAGCCCAATCAATGGGAGCCATGAACTTCAAACATAACTGCATCTGGGTAGAGTGTCATCTTTGTTTCTAGCTCTGGGGCTATAGGAAACACTCTCCAGCTCAGACTCCTTTTCTGACACCCTTCCTTTGTCTATGGGATGCCACTGTCCAGCTGCCTTAGAACTCGGCCAGAGCTTCACCTAGGCTGTGCTCACTCTGGGCTTCTAGCTGAATCCCTTTAAGAAGAATGTGGCAGGGAGGCAAGTAATACAGGTTTAGCAAAGGGTTTAGCAAAGGGAAACTTTATGTAGTAAGCCCTCGACAGATATCGATCTGCAAAACAAGACAGTTATGTCCTACAATGGATGGCAGGGGAAAGGCAATGGTCAATGTTAGATTGAGAGAGAAAATGACCTAATTCTCTCTCCATAATATCTCATGATGGGAATGTCAAGGGTGCACAGGTCTCATCACTTCCACTGACTAGGATTTGGGAGTGCTCCTCACCCCTGTCAGTCAGAGCACTAATGAAATGCATTATCACATCAGCGAATATTTGATTATCTCCTTTAAAGTTAAGGGAGCTGGGTCAGTTTACACCATCAGAGGATCTGGCCCAAGATGTGGCTTGATAAGATTCAGTACGAAGGCTGGAACAAAGTACAACCCAAATCCTACAATTCTAGCCAATATAGTACCCAATTATGACAAACAGCAGGTTCTAAATTTGGGCATGAAATTTAAATACTAACATGGCTAATACTATTGATAACGCTAAAATATTGATTCCCACTTTCTGGAGAAATACAACATTGATTCACCCATCCTCCTACATGGCAGCTTGTCTGTAACGGTTCCATCCCAACACCACGTAAACGGCCAGTTACCTATTTACACATTGATTTGTGGCAAGACAAGCGTAAAAGAATAATTAGGCAGGCCAGAAAAGAATATGAAAAGCAACTAACAAAACACAAAAACTAAGAGCAATTTTTCTTAAGTACTTCAGAAGCAGGAAGCTTGCCAAACAACTAGTGGTGTCGCTAGATAGTCAAGATGCTAAAGGAGCACTCAGGGAAGGCAAGGCTGTTGCAGAGAAGCTAAATAAATTCTTTGCATCAGTCTTCTTTGCAGAGGATGGGAGGGAGATTCCCACACATGAGACTTTTATTTTTTTAGGTGACAAATCTGAGGAACTGTCCCAGATTGAGGCGCCGGTAGGGGAGGTTTTGAAACAAATTGATAAATTAAACAGTAATAAGTCTTCAGGACCAACTAGTATTCACCCAAGAGTTCTGAAAGAACTCAAATATGAAATTGCAGAACAACTAACTCTGGTATGTGACCCATCACTTAAATTAGCAACTGGACAAATGACTGCAGGGTAGCTAATGTAATGCTGATTTTTAAAATGGGCTCTAGAGGCAATCCTGACAATTACAGTCTGATGAGCCTAAGCTCAAAACCATGCAGATTGGCTGAAGCTATTTTAAAGAACAGAATTATCAGACACATAGATAAACAAGATATGTTGGGGAGGAGTCAGTATGGCTTTTGTAAAGGGAAATCACGCCTCACCAATCTATCAGAATTCTTTCAGGGAGTCAACAAGCATGTGGACAAGGGTGATCCAGTTGATATAGGGCATTTGGACTTTCAGAAAGCTTTTGACAAAGTCCCACACCAACAGCTCTTAAGCAAAGTAAGCAGTCATGGGATAAGAGGGAATGTTCTCTCATGGATTAGTATCTTGTTAAAAGATAGGGAAGAAAAGGTAGGAATAAATAGTCAGTTTTCACAATGGAGAGAGGTAAATAGCTGCATTTCCCAAGGATCTGTACTGAGACCTGTGCTGTTCAACATATTAATAAATGATCTTGGAGCGAACAGTGAGGTGGCAAAATTTGCAGACAATACAAAATGACTCAGGACTGTTAAGTCCAAAGCTGACAGTGAAGAATCAAAAAGGAATCTCACAAAACTGGATGAATGGGCAACAAAATGGCAGATGGGTTTCAATTTTGATAAATGCATAGTAATGCACACTGGAAAACATAATCTCAACTATACACACAAAATGATGGGGTCTAAATTAGCTATTACTACTCAGGAAAGAGATCTTGGTGTCATCGTGGATAGTTCTCTGAAAACATCTGTTGAATGTGCAGTAGCAGTGAAAAAAACTAGTAGAATGTTAGGAACCATTAGGAAAGTGATAGATAATAAAACAAAAAATATCATAATGCCACTATATAAATCCACGGTACGTGCACACCTTGAAAAATGTGTACTGTTCTGGTTGCCCCATCTCAGAAAAAGATATATTAGAATTGGAAAAAGTACAGAAAAGAGCAACAAAAATGATTAGGGGTATGGAACAGCTTCCATATGAGGATTAATAAAAAGACTGTTATTGTTCAACTTAGAAAAGAGATGACTAAAGCAGGATATGATAAACGTTTATAAAGTCATGAAAGTTGTGGAGAGAGTGAACAGGGATGTTATATACCTCTTCATATAACAAAAGGACCAGGGATCACCCAATGAAATTAATAGGCAGCAGATTCAGAACAAACAAAATAATTGTTCCCACAATGCACAGTCAACTTGTTGAACTCATTGCCAGGGGATTTTGTGAAGGCCAAAAGTATAACTAGGTTAAAAAAGAATTAGATAAGTTCATGGAGGATAGGTCCATCAATGGCTATTAGCCAAGATGGTCAGGGACACAACCCCATGCTTTGGATGTTCCTAAACCTCTGATTGCTAGAAGCTGGGATTGGACAACAGGGGAAGGATCATTTGATAATTGCCTTATTCTGTTCATTCCCTCTGAAGCAGGATTCTGACTATTTTGTCATTATTTTGTAAGCAGAATGAGAATGAGCTCTCTCCTGACATCTGGCGGTGAGCTGTGGGAAAGGACTTCAGGGGCTGATCTCGTTTGCATGGGCACACCCATCCTGCCTAGCATGATGGGACTGCTTGCACAAATGGCCACTTTGTCTTTGTTATTGGGGCAGGAGTAATAAAGAGTTGTTATCCCAGTTATGTGCATCAAGGACAGTAGAACTGTACTTAGCATTTTATGACTGAGGGACTCACCCTCAACTGAGTAGCATTCACCAGGTAAGGGACATGGGTTCCAAAGCCCAGGGACTTGTGAGAGGGTGGAGACAGGTATTTGTATCTGGCGGTGAAAGTTTTAAACACCAATTTGATCATTCTGCTATGTAATAATAGAGTTAATTTAAACTCAGTTAAGAGTCTTGTTACATGCTGCAGAAGTTATTGATGCCTAGGTCTTGGCATTAGACCTACTTTGGGCTAGTGGTACTGGTACAAGAAGACTATCCACATGCACCAGCAGTGAGGCTCCCCTACTAACAGCTGAAATCTCTGAGAGCTGTGTTAAGAGTTGGGGAGAGGGATGCAGACATATTGGTGAATGGCTAATGGAGAGATGTGGTGGCTGGTGGATAGGCCTGGGCAGCTGGTGGAGAGGTGTGGGCAGCTGGGCACCTAGGGGTGAAGACTGGAGCAGAACCCCACAGATAGGCATGGCAATCAGCTGTTGAGGGCCTGAGCAGTGAAGCATGTAAGGCAGAGGTCTCAAAGTCCTGGCCCACGGGACATCTGTGGCCCGAGAACCTCCCCACTGCAGCCCATGGAAACTTTTAAAAAAGTTCTTTCATCTGGCCCTCATGGCTGCTGGGTGAGGGGAGGGTGGAGGCGGGAGGGGAGTGCACAGGAAAGATTCACATGCCCCTCCCCTGAATGTTGCTCCTTCTTGCTGCTCCTGGGATCCTCCAGGGGTTGCACTCAGTTACCTGTCATTGACCTCGGGCAGTTCCACTCCCTGCAAGTGGTTCCCTATCCCTGCTGTTACTGGCAGAGCTGCAGAGGAGAGACCCATGCAGCCATGCTGCCAGCTGTCTGCTACAAGGCACTCCCCGCTCCCCGCAGCTCCCATTAACTGTGGGACAGGGACAGAGATACCATCACTAGTTTGCTGAGCAGAGTCAGCCATGGAGGCAGCATCACTAGTCACCAGGCAGAGTCAGCTGGGGCGGCATGAAGCCAAGGGAGAGAGGGAAAAGGGTGGGAAATGGGCTAGGAGGTGATGAGAACACCATCTTCAGTGACATTATTGGCCCACTGAGAGGATTTGAGGACTGGTGCTGGCCCTAAGGTAAATTGAGTTTGAGACCCCTGGTGTAAGGTGCCTCTGTACCTCCCTCCCTTCCACCCAGGCTGGAAGGTAAACTCTGCAGATGAACTTCTCAACTCTGGGGCTTCACTGACCAAGGACAGCAACTGTGAGTGGGGTAACTGTTGCATTGCTGGACTCAAGAAGCCAAAGGGAAAGGACACGGCCCAACCTACTTGAGGATGGGTCTTCTGGTTTATACCTTGTGTTTATGAACCCTAGTTGTGGTGTTTTCCCAATTTGATGCTGAGTTGTTTACCTCCTGTTATTAAAGATTTTTTGTTACATCTAGACTCTGTGCTTGCGAGAGGGGAAGTATTGCCTCTTTGAGGCACCCAGGGGTGTGTGTGTAATTTTCCCAGATCACTGGGTGGGGGCTCGAGCCATTTTGCATTGTATTGTTGAAAGGGAACCTCTATGTACTGAACCCAAACCTTGTTGCTATCAACTCTGCCTGGCAGAAGGGTTACAATTTATCTGTCTGTCTCTCATGCCTCCATCGCTGTATTAGCCCACAGCCATTTCCATGCCCTTTCACTGGAGTTGCTGGGTCTCTGCAGTTCCTAGCAGACCAGGATCTATTCCACAGATGGGTGCTCCCTGCTCCCCTCCTAGGGCAGTCTTGGCTGAGAGGTGATGGACTAAGTGGGATCAGGGACTGAAAGCCCCTCCCAGCTCTAGAGATGATCCCAGCTTGTGCAGGCTTCAGACATGGTCACAGCCCAGGATGTCCCTGTTCTGGGGCTAAATAGCTGAATCTGGTCTCCAGAGCTGTGAGCCCAGCTCTGATCTCACCTTGGAGCAAACCAGCCAGACAACCTGTCCTAGCTGACCCTAAACCCACAGAGGGAGAACAGCAGCTGCCCAAATCGCACGCAATGGCAGCATCCCTGGAAGGACCCTTGGCTAAAAACAAGGCAGGGCTGAGGCACAAAGCGTTTCCCAAGGTGTTTGCAGAATAAAAAATATACTTATAGTACCAACATGTGACCTGGAATAGCTAAGAGCCTAGTGGTGCCAGAAACATATCTGTCCTGAAAAAGCCTGTTCCGCCATTACTTCCACATAATCTCTTCTGGATGAGCAGGGATTCCCCCCACAGCCCCACACATCACATTAACCATTCTATAGAAGCAGCAAAGAATCCTGTGGCACCTTATAGACTAACAGACGTTTTGCAGCATGAGCTTTCGTGGGTGAATACAAAATTCTTCAGATGCAAGTGGTGGAAATTTCCTGGGGCAGGTATATATAAGCAAGCAAGAAGCAAGCTAGAGATAACGAGGTTAGATCAATCAGGGTGGATGAGGCCCTTTCTAGCAGTTGAGGTGTGAAAACCAAGGGAGGAGAAACTGGTTCTGTAATTGGCAAGCCATTCACAGTCTTTGTTTAGTCCTGAGCTGATGGTGTCAAATTTGCAGATGAACTGGAGCTCAGCAGTTTCTCTTTGAAGTCTGGTCCTAAAGTTTTTTTGCTGTAGGATGGCCACCTTAAGATCTGCTATTGTGTGGCCAGGGAGGTTGAAGTGTTCTCCTACAGGTTTTTGTATATTGCCATTCCTAATGTCTGATTTGTGTCCATTTATCCTTTTCCTTAGAGACTGTCCAGTTTGGCCGATGTACATAGCAGAGGGGCATTGCTGGCATATGATGGCATATATTACATTGGTGGAAGTGCAGGTGAATGAACCGGTGATGTTGTGGCTGATCTGGTTTGGTCCTGTGATGGTGTTGCTGGTGTAGATATGTGGGCAGAGTTGGCATCGAGGTTTGTTGCATGGATTGGTTCCTGAGCTAGAGTTACTATGGTGCGGTGTGCGGTTGCTGGTGAGAATATGCTTCAGGTTGGCAGGTTGTCTGTGGGCGAGAATTGGTCTGCCACCCAAGGCCTGTGAAAGTGTGGGATCATTGTCCAGGATGGGTTGTAGATCCCTGATGATGCGTTGTAGGGGTTTTAGCTGGGGACTGTATGTGATGGCCAGTGGAGTCCGTTTGGTTTCTTTCTTGGGTTTGTCTTCCAGTAGGAGGCTTCTGGGTACACGTCTGGCTCTGTTGATCTGTTTCCTTATTTCCTCGTGTGGGTACTGTAGTCTTGAGAATGCTTGGTGGAGATTTTCTAGGTGTTGGTCTCTGTCTGCGGGGTTAGAGCAGATACGGTTGTACCTCAGTGCTTGGTTGTAGGCAATGGATCTTGTGGTGTGTCCGGGATGGAAGCTGGAGGCATGAAGGTAGGCATAGCGGTCGGTAGGTTTTCAATATAGGGTGGTGTTGATGTGACCATCACTTATTTGCACCGTGGTGTCTAGGAAGTGGACCTCCCGTGTAGATTGGTCCAGGCTGAGGTTGATGGAGGGGTGGAAGCTGTTGAAATCGTGGTGGAATTTTTCCAGAGTCTCCACCACTTGCATCTGAAGAAGTGGGTATTCACCCACGAAAGCTCATGCTGCAAAACGTCTGTTAGTCTATAAGGTGCCACAGGATTCTTTGCTGCTTCTACAGAACCAGACTAACACGGCTACCCCTCTGATAATTAACCATTCTAGGGATTCAGCCATCAGAAGAACCCGCAGCTCAGGCTGCCTTGGCTGGTTGAAGTAGGTCATTAAGTGGAACCCAAAAGCAAACACTAAAAGCTAAGGACCAGGTCCTCTGCTGATGTATATTGATAGAGTTCCACTGTCTTCATAGTATCTAGGCCTATTTTCACCAACTGAGGATCTGGCCCTTTTATATCAGCTGGGCATCTGTACCATTACACAGTTTTAAATCCATATTCTTGGCCTGTGAGTTTAAACCTAAGATGAGAAAAAAATTCTGAACCCATTTGCATGTTCTTAGCACTTTGTCCCATGGGATTAATTACAAGAGTGGAACTTTTAATGGTTACGGTGTGATGCATTCCCATTAGGGATACAACTTTGGAGGAATTCAGTGTTACTAAGATTTTCTCTGTCTGATCTTCAATTTATATTGGGATGAATGGCCCAACTTCTTTCTTTCTTTCTTAGAAACAGAGTAAATGTGGAAAAATCAAAATGTGTATATTATGAATGAAAAGGAGAATTATTAAAAAAATCCATCAAAAATGTTTCCCATTCTACTCCCATTCTGTATCAGGATTAGCAGAAAAAGGAAGCAAAGAAAACTTCAGTTTAACCTGTGAAGTTAGGGTTAGAAATAGAAATAGCATGTAGAGAACTAAAACCACGTATTTTTTTAAAGTAAGTTGTGAAGATTATTAAAAGATTTTGATGAGACTTCACATGATAAATGCAGATAAGCGCTGTATATATATATAAGGGATAACAGAATTAGCCATAAAGTAAAAAATGACCTTATTCATTATTGGAACATTTGATAGTAATTTCTTCATCACAATCAGTGCATTAGTTATGATACAAAATTTATTCAACAGATTTTTTTTAGAAGATATTTATTTTCATGGATTCTTCATTAGTTGAAATCATTCTTAGAATAATTTTGACCAACAGTTCTCAGTATTAAAGCCCTAGCCGGTGGAAGCCATTTAATGAGATGCACCCATTTCCTCCAGCTGGGGATCTGGACTATTTACCAATATGGAGCTACGTCTTATTTCCACTGACGGCTTTTCTTCCTTACATGGAGTTTCTGGCTCTCCATCTATTATGCATTTGTGAACTGAGATTCTCATGAGTGTGCAGGATTTGATCTTATTTGACCACACACACATTTCACGTGCCACATATGTCTGATCTCTGATATATGACTGAGATCAGGTTTTTAACACCAATGGACATTGAGAGATAAACTATGTCTGTCTTTCCTGCCGTGAGAACAGCATTCTGTTCAATAGTCTCCTGATGGCCTTCTTCATCTCAGCATTTCTCATGGTGTAGACCATCGGGTTCAGCATTGGGGTGATTGTAGAGTAAATGACTGAGACCACCTTATGCAGGGCGAACTGCTTGATGGGCCAAGCATAGATGAAGATGCTGGGTATGAATTGAAAACACATCACAGTGATCTGGGTTCCACAGGTGGACAGAGCCTTGTGCTTCCCTTCCGTGACATGTGTCCTGATCTTGATTAAGATGACAGCGTAAGAAATAAGCAGAATGATGAATATTATTATGATCGCTAACCCACTGTTTAAGTTCATCTGCATTTCAGCCAAGTGAGTGTTGGTGCAGGCCAGTTTGATGACTTGTGGGACATCACAGTAAAAATTGTCCAGGATGTTTGGACCACAGAAGGGTAACTGGAGGAGCAGTCCAGTCTGAACAGCAGAGTGAGCCAATCCAACCAGCCATGCCAGTGCCACTATCCTCATGCATACACCCCGGTTCATGATAGTTAAGTACCGCAGTGGTTTATAGATGGCCACGTACCGATCGACCGCCATCCCCACAAGGCAAAACCCCATAGCGCCAGCAAAGAAGTGGAGGAAAAACATCTGAAGGATGCACTCATTGAATGAGATGGTTTTATGCTGTGAGAGGAGATCTGAGAGTAATTTTGGAGTATTGACTGATGAATCGCAGATATCTAGGAAAGCCAAGTTGGCCAGCAGGATATACATGGAGGTGTGGAGCTGGTAGTCAGAGATCACAGTGGTGATGATGATGACGTTTACCAGCCAAGTGTTTATGTAGACTATGAAGAAAGTCACAAAAAGGAATGGCTGCAGCTCAGGTCTCTGAGTGAGGCCCAAGAGGACAAATTCTGTCACTGGGGTGAAGTTCTTCTTCTCCATTTATTAACCTCAAAATATGCCTGAAGAAGGAACAGTGATGATAATAATTATGATGCAATCCCAGTACATTACTGTTATTAAAAGAATATGAACTCCATCTTAACTGATACACTTGCATGGAAATTTTCTTTGTTTACCAAATTCCAGACTGTGTTCTCAGCCCCAATGGTGAGTACCCCTACTTCAGCAGAACTTCTGAGCTCCACCAATGGTCATCTCCAATTTGGGTTCTTTGGGAGTGAACAGGAGCAACCTACACACTCAAAATGCCCCCTGCGAACAACTGTCTCCATTCATCTTCCTGAAGCCCTGAGAGTGCACAGCTCACATGGGCCACAGATTCCTCATGTGGCCTAGAGGCTCAGGGTTGGGAAGAAGGCATATTTGCAAAGTGGATGTACTCACAGACCAGGGCTTCTCATCAGGGGTGTCTGTCACATTCTGGGGTGCGATCCAGACCAGTAAGGTTTGTGTCACAGCCCGCTCCATAACCCTGGGTACCTTACAATGCTTTGCTGTTGTAGCTTCCAACCTGGGACTCTCACAACCAGCCTACCAGCTTGTAGGTGTCACCCCCTTGGTGTCTGTGTAGAGCTGCAGTGTTGGACCAGCAGCTATGACCTCAGCAGCCTGTCAACAACCTACCAGTCACACCCTGGCTTCCACCAGCTTTGATTACTACTTGCAGGTAACCCCAGCATTCTCCCAGTCCTGAATTTTACCAAAAACCTGTGTTCTGCACTGTCCTGCCCCTTTTCTGCACAGTTCAGATATTAAAGGTTCATTGCTTCTGTACAGAGTCAATATAAAATAGTTTTGCTAGTTTAACTGGAGTTACCAAACAGTTCAATTGAAACACAGCATTGGATTGGTTTAGATTACAAAATGAAACCTATTTATAAAAAAAGAAGACAAGACTTTTAGTGAATTCAAATATAAGACACAAAGTTAGAAATGGTTACCAGCAAATAAAAGTGCGAACATGCAGGTAAAAGTCTAAAGATTTATTTAACAAGTTTTGCTTCAAAGCTTTGCTCAAGTTTGCCTTTCTCACACACTGTCTTCCAGCAAGATGGTGACTGACTCTTACCGTGGTCAGGATCTCTCCCAGAGGCCCAAAAGTGCAGGCGTTTTTAGGTGAAAGAAAGAGAGAGACAGCTAGCTTGGGGTTCTCTACCCCATCAGAGGTACTGAATTCCTCTATCCTTCCTTAACAAAACAATGGTCTTTGACCCCTTAGAGTGGCTACATAAAGAGAAGGAATTAAGTCTGATTGGCTTTTGCAGGAATAGCTTTTGCTCAAGATTTCTGAAAAAAATCACATTTCTGTATTTTGGTACACATACATTCTAGTGCTAAGCTTGAGACATCTCCATTGAAAAACTATGAACATGCAAAGATTTGCAGGTATTCATCTACAATGAAATATTCAAAGCTGCCATGGTATTATGGATGCTCAACTCATATTAGTATTTTTGAAAATCCCAAGAGCTGAAAATATCAACGAACCCTAAATAAATATCTCATTCTTAAATGACAATGCTCTGTGCTGGGAGGAGAGGAGGAGCATGGCTGTATGGGTAAATCACTGGCTGTGGATTCTAGGGAGTTGCGTTCAATTTCTGCCCTACCATGGACAACTTCTGAGACCTTCCATAACACATATCACTTCTCAGTGTAGGATCATCAAAGTGGAATAAGAGAGTTAGGTGCAGGGAATTTCATTTAGGTTTCATAAGCAGATATGGGCACTACCCTTGGCTTTTTCTGGTTTTAACTTTCAAGCTCCAGCCAGCCCCAGAGAAAATGGCTTTCAGATCACAGCAGCATAGAGGTGTTGCCTAAGGAGAAGCCTTGTCAGACAGAGTTAGTCTTACAAAGGTGTCAGATAGTTTTGGTAGTGAAGGCTCAGTGGGCTGATGTACTCCTAAATCACTTAGACTTCTCTAATATTCAAGCCTATATTTGAAAAGCCTCCCACCCACCTCTTCCCCCCGTGCAGTAACAAAGCCTATGGCTAATTGTACTTTGTCAATTATTTGCAAAAACAGTCACTACCTCATGCAATCTGCTGTGCCGGTGGTATCAGATCCGGCTGCCTCTTAATGATTAAGGATGACCAGGGGAAGTCACATTTCAAAGCTGATCATAGCTCTCTGAATAGACAGGGGAAGGAAATCATATTCCAAAGGAGAGAAAGCCCCAGAAATCTTCCCCTTATACCATATCAGACCCATGCTCTAAGACTGGCACTAACATCAAAGACTCTCTGAAATTCCCCTGAGCTTGAGTCAGGTCTGATCAAGAAGATGCCAAGGGTTAATAACTCTCACAGTTAAAAATTTACACCTTATTTTCAGTCTGAATTTGTCTAGCTTCAACTTTTAGACACTTAATCATGGAAGACCTTTTTCAGCTACATTGAAGAGCCCATTATTAAATATTTGTTCCCTGTGTAGACACTTACGTAGCCTGTAATCAAGTCACCCCTTATCCTTTCTTTCTTAAATTGAATGGACTGAGCTTATTGGGTTTATCACTAAGAGGTACGTTTTCTAATCCTTTAATCATTCTAGTGGCTCTTCTCTGAACCCTCTCCAAATTTTTTAACATCTTTCCTCAATTGCGGCACCAAAACTGGACTCTCTATTCCAGCAGTGGTTGCATAAGTGCTTTAGATTCCCCTGTTTATCCATCCCAGGATCATTTTTGTTTTGGCCAGAGTGTCACATTAGGCTTTTATGTTCTGCTCATTATACACCATGACCCCCTAATCATTTTCAGAGTCCCTGCTTCCCAGGATAGACTCCCCCACCCTTTAAGTGCAGCCTGCGTACTTTATGTATACATTTACATTTTGCCTGTGTTAAAATGTATATTTGCTTGTGCACAGTTTTACCAAACAATCCACGTTTAATAATTTGATGACATTAGGGCTGGATTCACAATGGGACTTTGGCTGTCAGACAATTAAAAAAGTCCCTGGGATTCACAATGCCTGAGTTCAGTGCCCAGGCTCCCTGACAAATGGGGAGAGGTCGGTGTCTGAGAATGGGATTCACAAAAGCCAGCAGGCTGAAGGGCTCGCTGCCTGTGTTTGCGATGGGAGATGGCACAGAAAGGGACGGGTGCTCTACCACACCCTTCTCACAGAGCCTGGAGCCTAACTCTGGGCTACAGGATCCATAGCCAGGGTCCCTCCACTGGAGCTAGGTGTCTACACCATTTTTTGGCAAGACATGCCAGAGGGGGAGGCAGCAGCAACCACCAGCTTATAGTGTTTAGCCCACAGCTTAGGGCACTCACGTGGGCTGTGGGAGACCCCTGTTCAAATCCTTTCTCCCCTAGCACATTGCACCACACCACCTCCTCTGGCTTGATTTTGAATGGGCCTCTGTCCAGTAGGTGAGCTCTGAGCTCAGCTGCCGGGAGGAGAGCCGTTCCTCCACCCACCTTCCTCTGCTTTGTGGGACAAACTGGGGCTGAGGCATCAATCTGCCTGGAGGTGCCCAGTGGCATAAACTTAGGTTACCTGGGGAACTTTTGCAGCAGAAATTTGGGTGTTGAGTGAGTTTAGGTGCCCAACAGGGTAGCTAAGCAGGGTTTGTGAATATGAGTGGCAGCAAAATGATGGACATAGGCATGAAAAAAAGCCATGCGGCACCTCTGGTCCACTGTGAATCTCAGATGGGGTTGTGAATGCCAGTGTCACTGGAAATGTTGGACTTAGACTCTGAGAGTAGCAGTGAGGCACCTGTGTTTTTTCTTAGTCTAGCCCTTAGTGTGAATCTGGGCTGTTTTGGGGGCCCCAAGGCTGGGATTCTTAAAGGAACCTGGAAAAGTTAGTTGCCAAATTCCACCATCAATCTGGGCACTTGCCTGGGGTCTGTTTCCCAGCTCTAACCTGCCCTGGAGATCTGAGCTCCACAGATTCTCTGGTGTGGGAGAACCTGGGGACACAGCTAGTCACAGGAAGGTTTTCAGAGGATCATATCAAGAATGACAGGGCTGCCGAGAGCGGGTTTAGGCTCCGGTGAAGAAGAATGGGTCTGTGGGCTATTATCCTCCAAACTCTTTTTATTCTGACAGCCCCGCCAATAGCTGTAATAACCCTTTCAGACAGAAAAACAGTACAAGTGCTCAGTGTGATGTCCCCAACCAGAGCTCTCCTTCCTTCTCACTATGGGCTCTGAGCATCCCCCTATCCGGCAATAACAATGCCTATCCCTAATATAAACATTGCCACAGTTTAGGAATCAAGAGTCAATACCTCGCATAACCTGCCGTGTGCATGGTGTCATAGCCAGCTGCCTCC